>NC_058371.1:63740000-64040000 GCF_018350175.1 Felis catus | reverse complement strand
ATTGGTATTACTCATCTTTGTCACCAAGAAAAGGTACAAACATCTACCTTGCAGAAGTAACTTTCAGAGAACTTCACAATGTTTCCAACTGCCTATAAATATCAGCAACAGAAATAAACAAGTCCAACTGTAGCCTGCAGAAGCCCTCTTTGAGTTTTCGACAATTACTACAGTACTTGTTCTTGGTGGTTGGACCATATCCCCCTGCCCCTGGTACCTTTCTGTAGTGCACCAGTGCTCTGACTCTGTGTGCTTTGTCTCCTACAAGCAGCACATCCATTTCTTTATTGAAGGGCTTCCATCAGACTGCCCAAGTCAACTTGGGCTGCGTGCTGCTGGGAGAATAGTTAGCAACTGAGAACTTCTTTTTGGGCAGTGTCTCTTAACTGAAGACTGGCAGGGGTGGAGCTATAAATAATCCAGCTCTCCTGCTGTTGCAGGACAATGCAGAGGGGTGACCCTCCCTGGCTGAAGAGCTCTCCAGGGCATGTGAGACAAAGTTCCCATGAGACCTTTTAAAATCCCACTTGGGTTCCTTCACTTCCTGCCACTTCCTTGCTTCCATTCTCCCACCATGCTTTTCTGGAATGACTTCCTAATAAATCACTTCCGCAGGAACATTCTTGTCAAGGTTTGTCTCTGGGAAATCCAAACTAAAAATGTTATTAGTGTTACCGATTTCCAATCTGTTCACTTGGAATAACAGATTGGGCAGGACTCACAACCAGGGCCGGCTTTATGAACTTGTTACTGGTACAACCAGACAGGGCTTCGTGCTCAGAAGGGAACTACACCGTGTGGGAACGTGGGGGTTAAAACTTTGTGGCTGCCATCTTAAAATTCTTAATAATACTATCTTTGAATTTGTCTTTGTTTTAATGTTTGTTTATTTTTGAGAGAGACAGAGACAGAGTGTGAGTGGGGAAGGGGCAGAAAGAGAGGGAGACACAGAATCTGAAGCAGGATCCAGGCTCTGAGCTGTCAGCACAGAGCCTGACATGGGGCTCGAACTCACAAACCGCGAGATCACGACCTGAGCCGAAGTTGGACACTTAAGTGACTGAGCCACTCAGACACGCCTTAAATTTGTCTTTTTGCTGGAGAAGTCTGATGAGACACTGGAGTAAGTGGCTGGGGGCTTACACATGACCCTGTATTTTGCCACGTCCCCATCTCCCTAGGGCAGACAGGTTCTCAACCTCTCTCTTCCACACTGATCCATTATCAGCAGCCACTCTGCCCCCAGAAGCTACCTAGGTGTGGGCATGGGGAGAGTTGTATGGAATTGCAGAGTGGTGACCCAGGCACTGTGAATTTGGTACTCACCTCGGGATCATCTTTCTGCCTGAGGGAAAATGATATTAAATAGCAAATAAAAACATGATGACATTTCAAGAGAGAGACTATAAAAGAAAACTAGAAGCTTTTTTCCTGCTTTTAACCAATTCATGGGCCCCATGAATTACATAGCTGGCCCTGTACATCTTTGCAATAATTATAATGAAGACTGTAGTGCCTTGATTAAAAAGTATGAACTTACTCATACCACAAGAATATCCACCAATTAAGTCAAACTAAAAAGAAACACATCCAACTAAATTATTCTATGTCAACGTGGTAGAAACTGTAGTTGCTTAACCCAACTTCCATTTCTCCCTCTCAGCCTTAGTAATAGAGAACAGCTATTTCTCTAGATACATTATCTCATATGATTCAGATTAGATTTTCTAATCTCCCTTACATCTGGATATGGTCGCTTAACTAAATTCTGGCCAGGGACATATAAACATATATGCTGTACAGGACTTCCACGAAAGTTGCCTAAAAGTAGCTGAAGAAAAATTTTTGCCAATTTGCCTTATATCCTTCTTAGCAACTGAAAACTCAGTCATGAAGCATCCATCCTGTTCATGAGGTAGCTGTAAGGATAGAAACAATGGGCTACAGTAGTGAAGCAAAAAAACAAAACCCCAGATCTTTAATGGAATTGCCGTAACTCTCTGAGCTATCTATTTCTGGATTCCTTGTATGTAAGAGGGAAGTAGAAACATCTATCTTTAAGTACCAGTGTTTTTCCTCCTGCTGTGTGTAGACAAACTTAACCTTACCTGAACAAAAAAAAAAAAAAAAAAAAAAAAGGCAATTATTTTCCTGTAAAGAAATACCTAACATATAACCAATTTAAAAACCTTAGTATGGTTGACACACAATTCCGTATTCATTTCAACTGTACAATGTATGTTTCAACATCTCTATACTTTATGCTAGGCTCACCACAAATCTAATCAATCTTTCTTGCAACATGTCTACTGAAAGCCAAAAGTTAAAAGGAACTCCACATTTTATTCCATTTCTTGACTTTAAAATACACCTTTTGAGGGGCGCTTGAGTGGCTCAGCTGGTTAAGCGTCTGACTTCAGCTCAGGTCATGATGTCACAGTCTGTGAGTTCAAGCCCTGCATCAGGCTCTGTGCTGACAGCTCAGAGCCTGGAGCCTGCTTGGGATTCTGTGTCTCCCTCTCGCTCTGCCCCTCCCCCCATTTGCACGCTCTCTCTCTCAAAAACAAATATTAAAAAAAATTAAATACACCTCTTGAAAAGCTGGTTGTTCAAACCCCTGTAGCTGATGAACCAGACAATAGAGCAATGGAAAAGATCTGTTTGGGATGGTTGTTAAAGTCTTTGATGCAAATATTCACAGTATAGAAACCAATGAGTCCCAATGATGCCTGTTGAACTTTTTTTTTAATGTTTATTTTTTTTTCACTTTGAGAGAGAGAGAGAGAGAGAGAGAGAGAGAGAGAGAGAGAATGCACGTGTGCATGAGCAGGGGAGGGGCACAGAGAGAGGACAGGGAGAATCCTAAGCAGGCTCCATACTGTCAGCATAGAGCCCAACACAGGGCTCGGTCAGCCCAAATCAAGAGTCAGATGTTCAACCGACTGAGCCACTCAGGCACCCCTGAACTTCTTGGTTTCTTAAAGTTGCAAATTCAGATATATTGCCAAAAAGTGCAGGTGCTCTATGCAGGGTAACAAGATTTTTTCTGTTGAAATTTGGCTTGGCATAGATATTTCACCATCTGAAGATAATAATGGCCTTAGCAGTTTGCAAGGGGGACTCACAGAACAGGAATTCTTCCCTGATATTTGATGCTTGAACATAAGAGCTGGTTGCACTGAAAGAACAACAGCAACAGTTTCATCCAGTTTTATGCTGAAGGGAAATTAGAGCTGCCAATTCCTCCATGATTTGCTTCAAAATATTAAAAGAATATCACTGACTTTGATATAAATGATGCCCTTAAGAGAGGCATTGATTCAGTGTGCTTCCTCATAAACCAACCTGACATTTCCAGGGCATATGGCTTCACCAAGAGCTTTCCAATACGTATGGATTCTTTCTCTTAGCAATGTGATAAGCAATTCTAGAGGCTTCAAGACAGAGTTTTTGTGATGACACAAATTCAAGTTTTGATAATGTTTTAGCCTTTTCAAACTCACAATAAAATTCTACACCATTGGTACATTTTTTTAGGATGGATAAATAAAACATGCTCTTCAACTCGCTCAGCATTATATACGTTTACTGGGAAAAAAATCCTGGCCAGGTAAGAGGCATGCAGCTTTTGTGCACCATAAAGCTTTGCAATAAAAATAAAATTAAACAACATGTAAGCTTTGTTATGCTTTTTTTTATGCTTTTCAATCAACATTGGCTTGATATAAATAAATACAGATGTTCGTATTCATGATGGTTGGTACATTTTTGTTAATTCCTATCAATGAAATCCATCCTAAATGTCATACTATGCAAAACGTGTTGTTATCTGGTGGTTTTCAATTGTACACTTGTTTTAAAGTAATAAAAATTGTATAATAAAATGTGACTTTAATATTTATCATAAAGATGGACAAAACTGAATAAACAAAACATTTTTGCAGCAAATTCACAGATTGCAGGTATGTAAATAACCCTTTTAATTGATTCCCGGGCCTGCCACTTAGCACTGACATAAACATTGTCAAGCTGTTTATCCTCATTTTGTCTCAGTTTTCTCATGTGTAGAATGAAAATTTAGTCTAAACTAAATCAGATAATTTAGTATGTAAGTCAGTTTGCAAAATAAAATGACCTTAGCTTTGTTGCTGGGCCACATTCTGTCTATATTATAGTTTTTGTGCAAACAAAATGAGGGATTTTTCAATCAAGTATGGCCTCTTTTTTCCCAAAATATCCACATTTTGATACTAGGTTAGCTAGTATAATGTAAAATTATAAGAATTTAGCTAAGGACTTGCACTTTTTCTTCCTAAAACTTAGATAAACATTGGTTTAGAATAAGCATACACTAAAAGATATACTTGAGAATTTAATAGTGACTCACTTTCTTGTATGCTTTTCAGCTATATCAACAGGAAACAGAACCTAAAATAAGGGAGGTGACTATCATATACTATTCTAATTTTCACAGATATTTCTCATTTTATTTATAATCCTGGAATGAGATGTGATAAATTGTATAAAATATTCTGTGACCAATAGCAATAACAAATATTGCATAAAAATGCAGAACCACGGGGCGCCTGGGTGGCGCAGTCGGTTAAGCGTCCGACTTCAACCAGGTCACGATCTCGCGGTCCGTGAGTTCGAGCCCCGCGTCGGGCTCTGGGCTGATGTCTCAGATCCTGGAGCCTGTTTCCGATTCTGTGTCTCCCTCTCTCTCTGCCCCTCCCCCTGTTCATGCTCTGTCTCTCTCTGTCCCAAAAATAAATAAACGTTGAAAAAAAAAAATTTGCCATGCTACTAAAATTTAAAAAAAAAAAACTGTCATGTTATTTGGATACCTTATTTCTGAATTCCACCTTTCCCCACTTTAACTGTCTTGGTCTTTCTTCAATGCTTCAATTCATCATGTTTCCCCCAATATGAATACCTGAGTCATTCATTCATTCATTCATTCATTCATTTATTTTAATATATGCCTGAGTCATTTATGATACGAAACTTCTTTCAGTGCCTTAGGATAGAACGATTTATTCCTAGAACTTGATTTTGGGGAGGATACGTCTGTTGAAGTAGTCTCAATGGGAAAAAAAGAAAGTAAATTTGTACTCAAATAGCTCAATTTTGTCATCTGTCACCATTACATCATCTAGCCCCATGTAATGAGCCTAAATTCTTTCTATTTCTCATAATTTCAACAAAAGTTAGAGTGTTTTTCATTGTGCTCAAATTTTTCTAGCTTTTATCTTGAATTCTTATAATATAGATATTATTCTTAAAATTTCAAACTGCACTTTTGCATCTTTATAAGCATTACAGCCAGAGAAAGTCGGTGTTTACAAACACTGCTTCAAAACATGTAAAATAGCTGTTTTTTTTTAATTGTGTCATGACAATGTTAAATATGATACATCAGTGATATACAGAGGACTTCAATAAAATCCAATGCTAATGTAACCTATGACAAGAGTGCAGGAAAAAAAAAGTGGGCAGGTCATTTCTCTCTCAGAAATTTGAGATGGTACCCATGAATTTTAAAAAGTCTTCATCTAGAATCTTACGAGAATGTATGTATGTGTATAAACCAAAAGGGGGTTCATTTAAAAACCTGGTTATTTGGTGATGGGGGAAGGGCTCATTGTGCATTCTCTGTAGGACAATAACATATTCTGATTAGCTTAGGATGATGGTCCCCATGACCCCTGAGGGCATTATCACCTTAGTCAGTGCTTCTCTTCCCCCCCAAAGTAGCATGGTTTAAATGAAAAATGACATGTTTATCTTAATTCTATGTCATGGAATTCATTTGGAAAGGCTTTTAAGAAGTTCAAAGTGAATTCTATTCTTGTACATTACCAATAATTGAAAACTTGTAAGGGAGTCGGTCACAACACCCTACTTATGCTGGGCTAAACACCCCAATCCATTGTTAAAGCATTCAATAATGCAATATAAGAACCTGCTTTAACCCTGATCTCTGAGCTATAATTAATCAGCGTTAGAATTTAAAACATAATCATTAACAAGCAGCAGTTTATCTCCCCTTCAGAGTAAAATATCTCAGTCCTTTTGTATGTGATAGTATTAGTTTGTAAAAGTAGTAATTATCAGTAAGTATCCTTGAAAGTATTTACCAGTGTTTTTCAAATTTAAAACAAATAGAAAAAAAGAAAAAGAAGACCTAATTCTTCTCTAGCAGTTGAGTTTTTTTGGTATAGGCTATAGAGTTTTCATAAATAAATGCTTTAAGTCAAAAATTTATATTCTATGATTCATTTCAAAACAAAAATTAATAGTGATTAAAAATATAGTCTTAAATATTAAGAAAATATTAACTATTAAAAAAATACAAAGTATCTTTGTCCATCAAGGAATAAACTATATTTATTAATCCCACATGCATTTAATGGAAGGTTGTTATTTTATTTAATATGTTTTCAAAGATTAATGTTAGTAGAGAAACTATGGACAATGACATTTCTCCCAGATTAATCCTACTCACTATAATGAATATTTGAAGTTTTGTTTTGCTCCTTTATTTGAGACACTTTGCTGTTCTTATATCTTTCTATAAGAAATCTCCTCAGGTTGTTACTAACAACCCGTAGCTTCCTAGTGATAAATTTTCGTTTTAAAATCTCTCACCCCGCTGTGTGTTTCTGGCTTCTACTGCAAGTATACACTACATGAAATAAAACTTTATACCTTATTCTTCCCAACTACCCTACTCTGATCTGAAAGAGAAGTGTTTCATTGTGTCTTTTATGAATTTTTAGTGCTGCAAGAAAGTGGAATTCATATCAAATAGATAATTCCAACGCCAACAATATGGACCATGATCTGAAGATTTTCTTCAAAAGATACTGAAACCAGTAAGCGGAATAATAAAAGCATTTTTGCTCTGCAGTTTGAGCTAGTCAAAATCTGGGGAGAAAAAAGTCGTTTCTGACAGACAAAAGGCATGACTTCTTCCCTATTTGATACATTATAGAAGATAAGCAGTGAGAAGCATGGAACCTGCTGATATTAGGTCATAATATTTTTCCTACAACAAACATAAATGCTTTACTATTTCCCAATGTTTATTCATGCATTCCTGCCAGCATGAGTATTCGTTACATAATGCCTTTTCTAGAAACAGATAAACTTTAAGTGTTCTCATTACTCTCAACTCTCTGAAAGGAAACTTGAAGCATTATCTCCTTTACAAAAATGGGAACACTAAAACCCTGAAGTTAATTTTCTCTGGTAAAGAATTTATCAGCACCTAGATCCTTGGTTTCATATGAAAATATTAATTGATCAAGAAATACGTGTTAAGCACCTATTAATAGAAGTGATTACATTCAACAATAAAGAAGATATAAAAATACATGAGAATGTTTGCCTCTGTACATAACTGAACTGGGCAAACAAGATAGGAATATAAATCACCACGTGATATCAAATTAGTAGTAGTGATATCCAGTACAATACAAAAAGGAGAGAGTCTGATGGTAACTAATTTAAATACAGCACGTGGAAAATAATGAGTTTTGAAGAATTGTAAAATTCAAATAGACTTAAAAGGAGAAGGAATTTTGGAAAAGGAAAAAAATAATGTAACAGAAACAAAGTGACTTATGCAGACATAAGTAAGTTATGATGTAGGAGTTGAGTTTATGAATAGGCACATGAGCTTTGGATGTACACATTAGGGACACAATATGAAACTCTTGAGCATTGGCTACAGATTTTCACATCATCACTGCTATATTGAATGTTGTGTTCTCCCAAAATTCATATGTTGAAACCTAATCTCCATTGTGATAGTATTGAGAAAAGGGACCTTTGGATAGTGATTAGGTCACAAGACTGGATCCCTCAAGAATGGGATTAGTGTCCTTATAAAAGACACCCCTGGGGGCGCCTGGGTGGCGCAGTCGGTTGAGCGTCCGACTTCAGCCAGGTCACGATCTCGCGGTCCGTGAGTTCGAGCCCCGCGTCGGGCTCTGGGCTGATGGCTCAGAGCCTGGAGCCTGTTTCCGATTTTGTGTCTCCCTCTCTCTCTGCCCCTCCCCCGTTCATGCTCTGTCTCTCTCTGTCCCAAAAATAAATAAACGTTGAAAAAAAATTTTTTTTAAAAATGAATAAAAGATAAAAGACACCCCTGAAGTATCCCTCACCTTTCTGCCACAGCAAGAACATGGCTATCTACGAATCAGGAGGCGGGCTCCCACAAGGCGATCAATCTGCAACATCTTGATCTTGGATTTCCTAGTCTGCAGAATTGTGAGACACAAATTTCTGTTGTTTATAAGTTACCTAGTCAATGGTATTCTGTGATAGCAGCCTGAACTAAGACAGTCACATAGGAAATTAAATGCCATTGAATTTTGATGAAGGTAATACGCTGAATACACTATTTTAGAAAGTTAAATTGAAAAATAAGTAAATAATAATAGCTGGTATTTGTTAAGACATTGCTATGGATCAATTATTTTGCCAAAACCTTTCCATGAATATTTAATTTAAAAGTGATTGTTTGAAATAAATAAAACCACAATGCAAATTAAGCACTTGGTTCTTAGATGGTTCTTTCGGTACTGAAAGACTAAATATACAAATGAGCACTAGCCAGACCATATATGGCAAGAGCTCTGATCTACATAAGAAGTCCAGGAAGCCACACTATAACATCTGCAAAAAACCAGGCCAAAAAAAAAAAAAAAAAAAAAACTTTGCCAGAAAACTTTGCCAAAAAAACTGGCCCAGAACAGTCAGGATTTGATCAACAAGTCGTAAGTTATTAGAGGGTTTTATTTTGTTTTGTTTTGTTTTGTCCCTGCTTCCAACTCAGGACCAATGAGAGACAGAGCTAAATATGCTCCCCAAACCAATCACATACGATGCACTGCTTCTAGTTAGCCTGTCTCCAACTTACCATACCAATAAATTCCAACCAGAGAATCCTTGAAACCCCTTTGGTTCACTATAAAGCTTTCCCACTTGCCTGACTGCCTCTGAGTCTCTGTCAAATGCAGCTGATGGTGACTGACTCCCTTGATACAGCAAGCTCTGAATAAACATCCTCCATCTGATCTCCTTGGAGTGGTCTTCATTCATTTCTAGAGTATGCAACAGGTAAACAACCTTTCTGGAGGCAAATATAAAAATCCATACCACATCCCTGTGGAGAAAAAGGAGCCCGTGTGCACTGCTGGTGGGAATGCAAACTGGTACAGCCACTGTGCAAGACAGTATGGAGGTTCCACAAAAAGTTAAAAAGAGAACTACCATATGATCCAGTAATCGCACTACTGGGTATTTTCCCAAAGAATACAAAAACACTAATTCAATGGGATACTTGTATCCCTATATTTATGGCAGTATTATACAGTAGCCAAGATATGGAAGCAGCCCAAGTGTCCACTGATTGATGAATGGATAAAGAAGAGGTGGTATCCATAAAAAATGGAGTATTACTCAACCATAAAACAGAACGAAATCTTGCTATTTGCAAATACATGAATGGATCTTGAGAATATAAAGCTAAATGAAATAGAGAAAGACAAATACTATATGCTTTCATTCATATGTGGAAATTAAGAAACAGAACAAAAGAACAAGGGAAAAAAAGGGAGAGGGAGAAACCAAAAAAAACAGACTCTTAACTATAGAGAAAAAAACTGACAGTTACCAGAGGGGAGGGGAGTGGGGCGATTGGTGAAATAGGCAAAGGGAATTAAGAGTACACTTGTTGTGATGAGCAATGAGTAATATACAGAATTGTTGAATCACTGTACATTACACAAGAAACTAATTTAACACAATGCTAGTGACACGAATTTTTTTTAAAAGCTAAAAAATAAATACGTAAAAATAACATTTTGTTTCTTCTTAAGAAATATGTATCACATCCTTGAATATGGGCATAAACTTTAATCAATTCATTCTAATTCAGGTAACTTATCCTAAAAAATAAATACAAAGAAGATAGAAATATACATGCATATTCCTTGTTGCATTATTAATAAAAAAATACAGCCAACCTGTCTAAAAATAAGAGTTTGGCTGAATAAATTGTGGTCAACAACAGAATAAAATAACATGTAGTCATTAAAAGTACATAGTAAAGGAATATTTATAGACATGAAAAATTTTTCCTCAGTATGTTCTCAAGTGAAATGAAACACTACATATAGTACAAATGACACTATCTTACTATTTTTTTAAACTTTTTTAATGTTTATTTATTTTTTGAGAGAGCAAGACAGAGCATGAGCAGGGAGGGGCAGAGAGAGATGGAAACAGAAGCCGAAGCAGACCCCAGGCTCTGAGCTGCCAGCATACAGCCCATCACGGGGCTCAAACCCACAAACCATGAGATCGTGACCTGAGCCAAAGTCAGATGCTTAACCAACTGAGCCACTCAGGGGCCCCTACTATCTTATTATTTTTTAAAAAATCGATCTGCACTTATTTCTTCTAGAAGCCTTATGCGAAGTACGGTTCATTTTGTCTTCATTTTATAAATCCATATGCTCAACTGTTGTAGAAGAAAAACTTAATCTTTTATCTAATTATACAAATAAAACAAATATCACCCTAAATTACATTAATGTTTGGTCCAACCAATTTACCCATATGTAATGGTGACATCATATATGCTTTGTATTTGATGACACCTGCCTCAAAATGTTAAAACAGATCAGTAATTATAGATAGTTTTAAAAAAATACATCAATGACAACGATGAGAACAGAAAACTGTTCTCTTAAGGTATTCTATTTCAAACATTTATACAAATTAAAACACCAAAAATATTAGGTAAATATAAAAACAATAAACTTCTTAACAGCATCACAGAACTGACAAAATAATAAGTTACTGAACTACGTTAAACTGAAAAAACGCCCCCATTTTTCAATCCAAAGTGTGTCCATACCCTTTGTTATGTAGTGATTTACCACCCTGCCTCTGGTTTTACTATGTGGCTTGCTTTGAACCAATGGAGTATCAGTCAGCATGCTGCAAAAGCAGAAGCTTGAAAGGTGCTTAAGAGTTTGGGTTTTCTCATTCATATCCTCCAAGATGGCCATGACAGGGATATGCCTAGGCTAGCCCTGTGTAGTCCTCAGGAGAGGATGAAAACAACCATCAGAAATGGTGTTAAATCACCATCATACCAACTGAGACCATCTTCTGCTGACAGCCAGCTGACACCCACAGAGCCCAACAAGCCCCTTGAAGATTCTCAGAGCTACCTTGGTGACTACCTCAGATACATGAGCAATATATCCTTATTTCTGTATATCACTAAAGTACTGTGATTGTTACATAGAATTACTGCAGTAATAGATATCTAAGCCAAAGTCTGAGGATGGTTGGAACACAGATGATTAACTGGAAGCTAGGACTCTGTTTTGTCCTGAGAGCATTTGTCAAACTGAATGATTTATGCTTTTAAAATATGTGTATTACATAAAATGACTACCACAAAAAGGTTAATTAATACATCCATCACCTCACATAATTACCATTTGTGTGTGCGTGTGTGTGTGTGTGTGTGTGTTGAAAAATTTTTAAATCTACTCTCTTAGCAACTGTCAAACATACAGAACAGTATTAGTAACTAGAGTCACCATGGTGTATATGCTTTCATATTGATATTTACAGAGAGTAGGAAAGAGTATTAAATGCCAAGGTGTGAACCCAAGGTGGGGGTGAGTTCTAAGAGGTGTCCATAATAGTGACTCAGGTGCTTGACAGAGGAAAAGCAAGTATCTCTTTGAAGAATGACAGCTTTCATTTTTGTACTCAAAGAATCCCAACAATTCATTTTCTCAAAAAAAAATAATAATAAGCAACCCATCAGCAAAAAAAGAAAAGAAAAAAAAAAGAGTCCAGTACATTAGGAAATAAAGAACTATGAACAAAAATTAGAACAAAGAGCAGAAAAAGACTTGGAAATATATTAGATATTCCATTCAAAGAAATGGATTTAAAAACTGTAGTTACCATGTTCAAAGAAAAAAACACAAAATTTACAATAGTATCAGGTAACAGGAAACTATGAGAAATAAGTTAGCATTTTTTAAAAAGAACTACATGGAACTTCTAAAAATGAATATTAATACTGAAGGTAAAAATTCAAGGCCTGGCTTAAGAGATTAGACGTGACTATTTTACCTTCGTTATTAAGAGGTGTTTTTGGTATATCACTGGGTATAAAATTCTGTGTTGATGTTTAGAAATCACATTCACAATCTTCTCCACCCAATATATGGGCCTGTTTTCTCAAAACCCTTTCAACTCTGATGGATGAAAAAGTGTAACCCACTATGACTTTATATTGCATTTCTTTTATGTTTAAGGATATTGAGCATCTTTTTATGGCCTTTTTCATTTCCTTCTCTGGAAACTGATTGTTGATATTTTTGTCTATGTTCCTGCTGCATTAGGTATCTGTTTCTTATTTCACCGAAGAATATACTTTATATTATGATATTAACAATATTCTATGTGTTACATATGGCAAATATTTTCTTTGTCAAAAAAATTATGGTTTCACTCCTCCTGGAAAACCACTATTTGAAGAAAAACAGGAGGAACAAAAGAGAAGTTCTCTGAACAAAAGAGAAGTTTGTATTTTCTGCCAAACTGAAATCAGAAAATGGAAATCAGATGATCGTAATGACCACAAAGCCATCAACAATTACTGTCACTGCCAAAGCCAGAACTATTATAGAAACTCTATTCTTTACAATGTTAGTAAATATGTACAAGTTTCTTATTGCAACATATTTGTCTAGACAACGTGTTCTCATTTTTAATAGAATTCATTATGAAATGGATACTTAAGAAAATATTAGAACAGAGAGTAAACTGAAGGCCTAATATAACCGCTAATTTAATAAACAGTGAGAGTTTCCAACATGGCAATTAAATGAACTTTCTCATCTAGAAACTTTCCTAATTATTTACATTCATTTTTTCTTTATTTTATTTGTTTTTAATATAATTTATTGTCAAATTGTTTACACTCATTTTTAAAAGAATGTGTGTCTCTTCCTTTTGGTGAATTCCATCTCCTTTTCTATTTATTTTTATCTGCTTTTTAGTAGTCATAATTTAACTATCATCAAAATAAAATAGAATTTCACAACACACATATCTGGAAAGAAGTGTTCACGTGCACTTTAAGTACCGTATCTTTCCATAATAGTAATAATACAAATCCATCATAGAAAGAGTGAATAGTGCTATAATCTATTGATATCAATGTGGATCAATGTCTATTATATAGCTCATAATAAGCCACAGCTTAGTATTCATGCCCTAGTATAAACTAATTCTCTTGATTTGGGGCTGTCCCTATGGCTCACTTAGATTAATAAAATTGAGTTAAGTTGACACTGTGCTACTTTTCAACCTGAGCCTTAAGAAGGCTTGGAAGCTCCACCCTGTGACACCAAGTGCACGCTGGCTATCTGGATGTGTAAGTACGATATAAGTGTGACAAGGATATCTGGATATGTTACACGCAGAAAAAGTCCTGAGACTACACAGAATAAGATTCCTAGCCTTTCCAACATCAGAATACATTTTTACCATATTCCCATTATCACAAAGATGAGAGTGGGCAGGGTTGAGGGAGAAAATGGAGCATAGATTTTCACCAGAAGATGTGTTTGAGTCATAGATGAGATAAACATTTTCAAAGAGTCTCTTCTTTCATTTTCCGTTAGTGAACCAGAAGCTTCTACTGAGATTTGTTCTCCAATATCTTCTATACATTTCAAAGTATCGTGTTCAATATTATTTTATTACATATATATATGTTCTATTTTATTTTGATAATGGTCAAATATATATACTTGCAACACATTAGCTGAGAATTCTAAAGTAAAGATATAAATATTTTAAAAACAGGAAAAGTATACAAGTCCCCAAATTCTGAAAATTATATATGATATTCTCAAGTCACAGAATAAAACCTACAAATTGCTGAAGGTCAAAGCAGTTATCATTGGTAAATTTTTCATATCATCATAATTTAAGAATGCCAAATTAGGTAAATATCTTGAAGCTGGGAAATATTATTTACAGATTAAGTTATCAAAATCAGTAATATTTCTGCTTCAAAATAGCACATAACTGTGCTAGCAGATTTTGTTCACTGACTTTATATAAATTTATGAGAAATAATACTGTTTTATAATGTGTAAGCACTCTTTGGAATAACTTAGCAAAGCAAGATTTTTGTGAAATAAGAACTTTTCTGACAAGTCCCTAAATAAATAATACTGTTGTTCCTTTTTCAAGGATATAACCTAAGCCCTCCAAAGAAGAAAACCTTCTCAGAATCCTGGGATCTCCAGGGGAATACAGGAAGCTAAACATATTTTTATGAATGTTCCTTTAATCATCACTTAAGATCACAGCACCAGGTCTCTTCTTTGTTTTGTGGCAACAACAAAACTGTCTTTCATATAATCCAGGTTTCCTAACTTGGTTTACAAGTCATGAAAGCATGCACACGTGTGCACCCACACACACATACAAAACAATGCAGAAACCAGATCTTGGGTCTTTCTCTATCCTTATGAGGTATTAGGAAATTTGGTCAGTAGACTTTTATCTCTGTACCTGTTTAGCCTTTGGTTTTTCCCATGGTTCCACAAGAGCCACACTAGGCTAACAGTTGTCTTGACTAAGAAGACTAATGAAGACATCATCTAAGAACACTGCTGATAAACTGTTTTGCGCCATCTGGCTGGCAAACGTACATGGGCCTGTTCACTATGCTCTGTGCATGTCACCTTTTCTACCTTGCCAACACAGTAAGGCAAGTTATTCATGTATTAGTGTTTTCCAAGTTATAAAAACAGCCCCAGGAGACTTCTTTCCCCAAAGGCTTCTCCTCCACGTACATGCATATGCATATTCCCTGTAAATGTCAAATTCTCTAAAGACCACAGAAGTTTGTTTTTCTCCAGTGAAGCCTGTCTTTTCATTTCACCTTCAGCAGTCAAGAGTTTCTCCCTTTTTCATAAGGCATGAAATTATGTATTAGTGAAGTAAATTATCCTCCAGAATATTGGCAACAGATGCTCTATTTCTTATTGTCATCAGCTTAAATATATCCATTCATAAACCCCATTATATCCCTTGCCCCCAAAATGCATTTATAATAAATGAAGTAACATATGAACAGCCTTTACAATACTTGTTATCTGCCACCGCACCCCTGTCTTTGATCTTCAACATGGTTTTGAGAAAATCTAGAGGATGTCGATTTTATAAGAAATTAAAAAAGAAAAAGCAGAAAAGGAGTGTAAAATTTTCACCTCATTAAAAAGATGTACACCTTTCCTAGAAAGCACACATACCAACATTATCTGTGCTTTAACTTGGCAAATTATTATGAGGCCACTCTACAAAAAGACATCAAGTAACTGGGCATTATTTTATTGCTTTCATTTGTTCAGAGTAATGGCAAAAAAAATGCATGTGTTAAAAATAGACCAATTCATAAATTGTGTCTCATTTTCAAACCCATGAAGCAAGCAATGTGATCGTTCCTGAAATTAGCCAAATGTGGCGCCTTCGTCCTGACTTGCAATCCATTTTAAGCAGAGGAGAACAGGATTGTAATGAAGCACATCCTCACAAATCACTGCTACAAATCAGCACCAGCCATGTGGAATACTTAAATTAGAATCGACATTAAAAACTCATGTTGCCATTATTCTGCACTGAATCTCATATCTCAAAGCTCTTCTCACACAGTGAGACATTTTCTCCTATATTTCACCAGAAAAGATATGTAAATGGTGGTTTTGACAGGGAAGGTCTCCCCTTTTACTAGACTTCCTTCCTTTCTCTCACTTGGAACACATGATATTTTTTGTAATTATACTATAAGGGGACAAAAGAAGTCACCAATGTGATACTTCTCCCTCTTCTCAGAAACCTAAAAGAGGTGCTGAGGTGGGTAAGAGATGAAAGTCTTGGCTATGGTGTCTGTGGGGTGGTAAAATAAAGTCAGATGAGGCTGGATGTAGAATTCAATTTTAAAGTTGCTGGAAGTTTTTATTTAAATAATCAGCTGGCCTTCTCTTGGACCAAGTGTCATACAAAATTAAATTGATATACTAGTGATCCACCTTGTCATATGCTTTCTAAAGGGGCATCTTAACAGTAGGTGCTGGTGCGATGGCTGTACTCCTGGTTCATAAAGGGACAATAGCATAAGGGAAGGAACAACAAGGGCATGAGGTAAAGGACAACAGCCAGGCCAAAGAAATGCCTTGCTTTTATGAAGAAAACAGCACAGAGGCAATCAGCCAAAAGATTACTCCAGAGAGAATACATTGTTTTGTTTTGTTGAAACCAATGTTATATTTCACAGAACTGCCCCAACTCTAAACTGTACCCACGTCCATCAATTGAAACGTTATGCAGGTAGTGGATACATTATTTGAGTTATGACAAAATTCATATTTCAAGATTCTATTTATATAGGTTTACATATTAATCCAAGATATACTTTGATTTCTAATTGATTTTAAATCCCTATATAAATAAAAATTATTAGTTCTATGAGATTGTTAGAGGCAATAAATTGCAAAGATTTAGTACAAGTTAAATTTGCTCTTACATAAAAGATTTTCAGCCCTTTCAACCATTTACTTTTAGAACCATTTACTTACCTCACTATGTACAGCATCATGATTGAAATAAAGATAAAAAAAATAAAATTATGCATACTCAGATACAAGAGGATTATATTCTCCAACCCAACAGTATTGGACAACATGCTAAATAACAAGTCATATTAGGCCCTCAACAATAGCACTTTCCCTTCAAGCACACCTGTTGTCATTTTATTTGCCAAAATTCTCATTAACATCAAGGCACAGACTGAGGAAAGAATATTGTAATTTAAGAGCTTTTGTGCATTGAAAATAATACATAGTTATCAAGAATAAATGCTCAGGCACCTAAATAAAAGTACAGTTATTACAGGTTTCTCAAAGGCAAACATCGAGTTTTTGTTTCAGTATACCCACAGCAATTTTGTAGTGCAAATTTAAACTTATAAAAATATGCTTATGATTGTGTATTCCTCACCACTCTTCTGGATAGGAGTGAGATACAATAGAATACAACCGAAGCCAGGTAAACACTGAATTATGAAAAAAATGTATCTTGTCAAACATCTTGATTCTATGAGTTACATAATAACTTTGTATGAGGTGAGTAGTTTAATTATTACAAGGAATTGATGACTTTTGTTAACAAAAATAACTAAAAAGAAGGAAAATGCAATTAAAAGCAAATGATATGCCTTCTAGAAGTACAATCTTCCAAAATAATGCTTTTCTAACTCATTTTATTTTTTTTTATTTTTTTTTATTTTTTTTTCAACGTTTATTTATTTTTGGGACAGAGAGAGACAGAGTATGAACGGGGGAGGGGCAGAGAGAGAGGGAGACACAGAATCCGAAACAGGCTCCAGGCTCCGAGCCATCAGCCCAGAGCCTGACGCGGGGCTCGAACTCACGGACCACGAGATCGTGACCTGGCTGAAGTCGGACGCTTAACCGACTGTGCCATCCAGGCGCCCCGTTCTAACTCATTTTAAATACTGAGACATAATTTTATAAAAGACTAAACATCATTAGCCATAAAGGACAAAAATAACTTTTCTTTTTCTGAATATGCTTCCGTTTTTCAAGTGTTCATTCAATTTGACACACCAGCGCACACTTTTATTTCCTATGTCTGAGACTGCTATACAAACTTAATAAATACTAGCTAAAAATATACATTGCCATGGAGGTGTACTACGGATCCTCTCAAATGATTACCATTAGAAAAACACAATGCACTTTGATTTGTCTGAAATAAACATTTGCTTCAAAATATGAAGCCATTTCAGGGCAGCTGGGTGGCTCAGTCGGTTCAGCATACAGCTCTCGATTTTGTCTCAGGTCATGATCTCATGATGGTGGGAATGAGCCTGGTGTTGGGCTCCACGCTAAACATGGAGCCTGCGTGGGATTCTCTCTCTGCCCTCTCTCTCTCTGCCCCTTCCACACTCATTCTCTCTCTCTCTGTCTCTCAACATAAATAAATATTTTTTAAAAAATATGAAGCCATTATTTAATGAACATATAACCAATAGTAACTTTAGACTCTTCATTAGTACATTTCACATTCAATCATAAATTCCACATGCTTCACTGCTATAAACACCAGTTATTAAGAGTGATATTGAGGGGCACCTGGGTGGCTCAGACAGTTAAGTATCTGACTTTGGCTCAGATCATGAACTCGCGGTTCATGAGTTTGAGCCCCAAGTTGGGCTCTGTGCTGACAGGGCAGAACCTGGAGCCTGCTTAGCGTTCTGTGTCTCCCTCTCTCTGTCCGCACATGCTCTTTCTCTGCCTCTCTTTCTCAAAAATAAATATTTAAAAAATTTAAAGAGTGATATTGATCCAATGTTAATTACATATTACACATTATCTCACTGAACTCTTTCACATACCCATGTTACAGATTAAGAACCCAAATGTGTAGATGAGCAGCCACACGGCTTGAAAGTGGCAGAGTTGTATTTAAGCCCAGAAGAATTCATACTCTGTTTTTAATCAGTCAACCACATGGCACTAAAGTTTAAGGGATTAATAGATAGTAAGTGAAAAAAGAATATTAATTAAGAATGTCAATTATCACCAAGAACAAATAATCTCTGTTAATGACTTGGCATCATGAATGTGGACCGATACAATTTGATATAATTTTGGGAAGATGGATGGTGGTTAGAGAAGAGAAAAGAATATCTATGAAATGATTGAAAGGAAATAATATAACAATAACCACAAATGGGAATTTTTTAAAGTATAATGATATGAAAACTCACCTTAAAAACTTCTTTAGTAGGTTTTGGTATTTAAAAAGCACTTAAAACAATGTCTGGATCACAGTATGCATATAATAAATATTTATTTAATGAAGAAGTAAATGAACATGTCTTAGCAATTGCAGGCAAACAGCTTTGGGGATGCTACCACATGACTTTACCTCAGAAATGAAATACAGTTAACTCAGCCAACTGGATTTAGATGTTTTGGACAATTTGCTAAGATTTTATCTATCTTATAGAGATTTAAGGATGGTTAAAAAGAGTCAGTACCCACATCTCTATGATTAGAGTAAATATTTTTCCTCTCTGTTAGCACTGACTAGAAATATTCTGTACTACATGTAAAATACATTGCATAAATATTTCAAAGTGATATGGCATAATTAATTACCATAATCATATTCTCAATAAGAAAAAAAAGTTTCTAGTCTACTTATAAGCAGCTGTAATTGTTATGAATAAGAACATGAAGAAATAAAAACGTAAACAGGCAAAGTATAATATGTACAATCAGTGAGAAAAGTAAAATAGTAGGGTAAAGGATTCATGTAGGTTCTCATAGTAGCCATCCATTGGGTTATTTTCATAGATTAAAGTTAGAAAAACACATTGAATCAATTAAAATTATATAAGATGAACATTCTATGTTTATAATTTACTTCTTTGTCAATTCTATCTTCATCCCAGGTTCCCAGTTATATGCACATTAGTCTAGAATAACTTGTATAATTCAGCATAAATCCAAGGGATTTTAGAAAAAAAAAAAACAATTCTGTAGACTCCTCAAGGAACTAAACAAATCTTCATTGTATTCCATAACTGATGGAATTTTCTCAGACCCTCCAAGCTAAAAGATACAAAACCCAAGTGGAATCTGGAAAAATGTGTAAGTCATGTTTGGTCCTCATGGCTCTAATCATTCCAGAGTCACTATTACATTTGAAGGAGAAGATGTCTTACACTGGAATGCAACAGAACAGTTAAATACAGATGTTAAACTGAGATGTAACCTAAAAGTGGTCTTCCAACAACTGAAGGGATATTAGATGCCAGAAAATTATTTCCCCTTCCTAACCATAAATCAGAAATTAGAAGCAGGACTAACTTAGATGTCAGAGAAACAACAATATAGTTAACCAACTCTGTTAAAAGTATATCTGTTTTTCTCCCAATGTATTTAGTCTTTAAGAAAGATACTGGAAGTCTTTCAGAATTCATGATACATCAATCACAAAAATGTAAATATTACTCTATTTCCACATAAAGGGATAGAGTAATTGGCTTTCAAAGGGTACTAAGAATAGCTTGATAATTCTATAGGCTGAAAAGTTAACATAAAATTAATTTCAATGATTTAATGTTTTCTTTTTATAATTTTATTAGTATTACCATTATTTATTTTAGAAAGAGTGCATGTGCAAGTGGGGGAGGGAGGGAAAGAGGGAGAGAAGGGGAGGAACGGAGGGAGAGAGAGGGGTAGAGAGACACAGAGACAGAACAGCGCAGAGTCCAATGCAGGGTTCGATACCACAACCCTGGGATCATAACCTGAGCCAAAATCAAGAGTAGGATGTTCAACCAACTGAGCCACCCAGGTGTCCTGATTTATTGTTTTCTTATCAAGATTATTTCACATTTGTAAATTTTTAAAATAAAAGATGATTTCCAACCTGGACACGTAAAGGCTCAGAGGACACCTATTTAAAGTCTATCAATCCAAAAAGAAAACTTAATACGATAATCATAAAAGTAGAGAGACAGAAGTTTTGTACATAGAAACATGTTTTATACAATAGGGATTACTTTATTTTTAATTACACGTAAGGAAAGATATATGCTAAAATGAAAACAGATTGAACTTATAAATGTATGGGAAATTATTTTTTTTAGAGTCAACATTAAACACAGAATTTTAAGCTGGACAAAAACATCATCTTACCTAGATTGATCCCAGTAGTGCTCCTAAGATATGAGCCGGGAGATTACATTTCCTACAGTAACTTAAATTCGCTTAACTATAAAACCTAGTCTTCAAGGCAATAATATCCTTTTCTTGTGAAAAGCAGATGGCATTCATTACAGTGTTTTATTTTATTTCTCTTCTTGAGGGAAAGAATAAGCTAAATAACAAAATATGACATTGAACGTTTAATTTTGTCTATGCAACTACATGTTAGATAATAGTCTTCTGGGTATAAATCTCCAAAAATGTGTCAAGATTTTAGAAATAAAATATAAATTCAACTTTTATCCTCATACTTGTATTCACGGAAGATGAATACATGCTGATTAAATACAATTTCTTCTAAAAGTTTTTGAACAAAAGATATACTTCTATAAAAATATAATAAAAGGGCGAGGGATATTCATCCTGAACTGGAGAATTACTGATAAGAAATATTTTTAAAAGTCAACAGATAAGTGGGCAAAGCATGTTATCACACAACACACTAAAGTGAAAATACAAGGAGCTAATGAAATATGAAAAAAGGACAAAAATCACTAACCAATTACATATAAATTAAATCACTGAAAAACCACTTTGCCATGCAATTTTGGATAAAAATAATTTCAATAAAAATTCTAATATAGCTGAGAATTTTTGAAATAAGGACTCTCATGTTGTACTCATACAAGCATTAAAAAATTCAAGCTACTTGGAAGGAAATTTTCACTATATATAGTGAAATATAGTGGCTCAGAAATGTTCATACCCAATGACATGCCCATTCGACCTCCATGAACTTATTCTAAAGAAATGTAAAATAGAGTGAAAAAAAATTAAAAAAAAAAAAGAAATGTAAAATAGAGAGTTCTACAAGTGATTTTTGTTATTCTGTCTATAAGTGTTAAATTTTGAAGTACCGTGATTCAAGCAATAGGTAAAAAGCATATTAATAACACATTATAGTATGTATCTATGATATTGGTGTTTGCATAATGTTGGTTAAAAGTATCATATTATCTTTTGAATCATATTCTTCAGATTCATAACAAAATACTTAGGAAGATATTAAAAAGGCAAAAACTCGTGCCACAGAAAATACATTATAACAGGCAATATAGTAGCTAAAATGTGAGTGAAACTTAAGGAACCTGACAATTGACAGAATGAGATTGAGAAAACATCATCAGGTGGCAAAAGCAGGGCACACACCAAGGTGACAAAACTAAGAGAAAAACTCGTCAGAATGTGTGTGATGTTTGAAGAAAACTGGTGGGAGAGAGAATGGCTACCATTTGAACACCATGAGTAAAACACCAAAGCTTAGGGCAGAAAAAGATCATGAAGAAAAGGTGAAAACTATTGTCTCCATGAATTCCACTTAACTGAAGTGTTCAAGACCTAGGCTGTGGGCCAAGGCAATCACTCCACTTCTGAACAGCAGAACCTTGAAAATGACTGCCAAGCAAAGGAGTTGGGGGAAGGCCCTGCCATCAATATGCATTCATGCTCGAACTTCAGAAGATAATTTAACCAGCACCCAAGGGACTGTGAAAGAAATAATGTCACACCAATATCAGTCTGGTGACAAATATCAGCTTTGGAAACAATGGGAAATTTTAACACATCTCTCTCAGTCACTGACAGATCATAAAGATTAAAAATAAATAGGCAATAAAAGATATAGAGTATTGAATGATATCTACTTGATTTAAACAATATGCATAAGGCTATATGTTTGATAACATAAATCCACATTTTTTAAACTTTGAAATATTTTCTGAAGTAAGTCTTCTAGGAAATCATGAGGAAAGTTTTAATAAATTACCAAAAAAAGAAATCAAATGTCATATTCTAATAATTTAATAAAATAGATATTAATAACAAAGTTTGAATAGGCACTCAAAAAATTAAAATCACTTGAAAATTTTAAAAAGATACTTTTCTACATAATAATAAATACAAATGTTAAGTAAAAACTTGTAATCAATGCCAATAAATATTAGCATAAAGTACTATGTGACAAACAAGAACTAGCAAATAGAGATTAAAAAATAAACAAGACATGTCCGTCTACAAATACTTTATAATAAAATTGGGCATGATATTCAAGAGGCAATTACAAATAGTTTACAAATTTTATAATATTACTAAATGCTGGATATTACGTGGCACAAAACAGAATCTAACTTCTGGGGTTTCAGGGAAACTTTGCTAGAGGAAATGATATCTAAGCAGACATGAAGTGCTAACAAAATGGTGTGTGTGTGTGTGTGTGTGTGTGTGTGTGTGTTCTGTGTTTATGTAGATCTCAAAAACCAGGTCGAAAAAAATAAAAAGATGACACAAAATGTGCATGGTTGTCCTATTTCTTCACTCACCTCAGAGTAAAAAGGGCACAAAATAGCCATGCTGATGGAGATAGCAGTTATACATGGCTCAACAATACGGTCTTTCCTCTTGGAGGCTTATCTGGCTACTTCTATTGCTGGGTGCTTAACTTGCCTGCAGCAAAGACCAAAAATGAGTCCTCAATTATTGCACCAATAACTTGCTGGGAAGAACCAGAAAGCCACTTCCCTATAGGTTAGTTACACTAAATCTCTTCCATCGTGATGTGAATAGCAAATTGTACTCACTGGGGTACACATTTATTCCGAATATGCATTTGTCTCCCCTGAGAAAATGTTTCTGAAAAGCTTCAAGTTTGTGAACTCATGTAGGCTTTATTCACCATCATGTATCTCTAACAACATTGGTTCTAACCAAAGAACAAGAAAAGCCTACGTCAGGGAATTCACTGTGCTTAGACATACCCCATCACCCAATAGCACCTATGCTGGCAGAATGGTAGAATAGCCTACTAAATGCTCAATTCAAGCATTCTGTGAAGTTGAAATGCAGTCTAATAGGGTGTAGCATATGGATTAAACAAATCTGTAATGCTGTCTCTAAATAGCTAGAATACTTGGGTCCAGAAATCAAGGATTAAACGGAAATGATTCCTCTACTAGATCAAATAACCTGCCTGCATTTTTTTACTTCCATTATCCAGACATTTATCTTTAATGGTTCAGAGTTCTTTGTTTCCAAGGGTGTGATACTTCCCCCAAGGGACAAAATACTGTTTTTATTTAATTGGACATTGAAACTACCACCAGCCCACTATTGAATTCTCTTCTCATTGAACTAACTAGTAAAGAAGAAAGTAACTTTACTGGTTACATTGACCAATCCCACTTATGAGAAGGAAATTGATTATTTACATATACTAGGACAGAGATAATTATGCTTGGAACTCAGGGGATTCTCTGGAGCTTCTCTTACTATTCCACATCCAATGGAAGTGTTAAGGGAAATCTACAGCAATCCTATGAATATAGGACCACAGAGAAAAATACTTTCTGGTAATGAAAGTTGGGGTCACCTCTTAGACAGAGAACCTCTACAAACTGAGGTTCTGGATAATAACAGGGAAAGGTGGGATTCATGGTGAACAGGAAGTTACAGTTTAGCTACATATTGGTATTGTTCTTCCTTATTTATTTGAATATGCTTATTTTTCCCTCCTGCTTTCACCTGTTGTTTTATGTAAAGAGTAATGAAGGTAGTATCCTTAAAATATGGTTTTTAGGTTGCAGCGGATCCAGTCAGAATATTACTAAACCACAAGAACTGCCATTCTCAGAGATGGATATGACAACTAATGAAACACTGCTTCTTCCTTTTGGGAAAGAGAGTAAAACCTTTCATTTGTATGAATATGGTTTCATAATTCTAGGCAAAGCATGAAACCATGGTCACTGTTGTACAGAAATTATATACGCATAAGAGATTAAGAATAGACACTGAGAAACCAAAGGTTTCTTGTCTCTTTGCTCTCAATCTCCATTCTTACTATATTGAATATTATCTTACTATATTGAATATTAGAAGGCAGGAGAAAGGGAAATGTGACTCCCTTCACAAGTGGCATCTCCAGAAGGAGGACAGTGCAGCAGAAGTTTCAGGACTGGAGGAGAGGACAGTGGCAGGAAGGGATCTTGGCAGCTGCTTTAGAGGAGACTAAGCTCCTGGACATCAGGATCCAGCCACAGAAGCCTTCTCAGCACAGAACCCTTAGTGTGGGAGAAGTTTTTGCCATCTCCCGCCCAGAACAGAACAGTTACAAATTCTTGAATCGCTCATCTTTTCTTCTTATTGCCCCATAACTTTATCTTTCCCTCCTTTGTCCCTCCAGCTCTTCCAACACCATGATAACCAATACAGTGATAATTTAACGTTCTATTTGAAAGAACAGTAGCACTATTTATTATCTGACAGGTGTCCCAATTCACTTTTTTAGGTTTCACTCCAAATGAGGGAGGGGCATGCTTGATATATTTAGAAGAACACTTAAAATTCAGATCACCATTTTGGGCCTTCTCATGTCTGCTATGCAAGACATGCCTAGAATGAATAGAAAGGATAGCTCAGCATGTTAAGAGCTGACCTGTAGTCGGGCAAAGGAAAGAAAATAATTTGGACTTCTCAATCTCTTTTAGTTACTAAAAGTATGTATGCTGATTTTAAAGCCTACAGTCTGCCATGAACCCAGCTTAATGAGGGGAGAATGATAATTGCATGATACAGGTACAAGCCAACTGAGCTGAGACTTAAGTGGAAGAAAGAATAAAGGATTACATAATACAACCCAGTCCAAGGTGCCCAAATTGGCCCACAAAGGAGTCATTAAGCTCTAACAAAGTTCAGAGAGCACAGAGTAAGACTGGCATCCACAGACATCAGCAATCGCATTTTAGTAGTCATTAATGCAACGCCATGGGCCTTAGTGCCATAAGGTTATATAAACTCTTCCTTCTTACAACCAATTCTCAGCTAAGAGAAGAAGGCTGTGGAAATAGGAGACCAGGTACAAATATCCACAAAGGCTGAGAATTACCTAATATGATTTTCATATAAAAACCTGACAAAAGATTACAAAACATAAAGCCACTTTAAGAATATAAATGCAAATATTAAAAGCAAACTTTAGGCAAATTGAATTCAGAACCATGACTAAGTGCTATTTACCCAATAGACTACAAAAAAAAAACCTATTAAGCTATTTAGAAACTTCTCAATAAAATATATCATATCTTTGATTCAAAAAAAATATGATCATATTGCTACTAAAGTAATTTATAGTATTCAAAGCACATTTCTGAGAAACATTCTAAGTTCGAAAGAAATATAACAGTATATCATTACATTATGAAAGCTATCTTTATCATAACAATAACAACATCCTTGCCAAAAAAACGTTAATAGTAAACGACCAAAAGCAATCCCGTTAAAGTATGAATGTAGCTAAAAGGTACTCATATCATTGCTAATACTTAACACTGCTCCAAAAGCTTTAGTTGAACAACAAAACGCTAACCAGAAATAATACCTATAGTAGTTGCAAAGGAGAAGAGACAGTTATGAGGGTCCTCATGGCATAAAAATTAAGAGCTCAAATTTCAAAGACCTCTTATACTGAAGGATTGATCCCTCACTAACTGCCAGTCACTAGTTTTGTGACCTTGAGATAATTTCTCAACCTCTGTACTTCACTTTACTTATCTGGGCGGCTATCAATGGACACAGGGGCTCCTGCCATAGTTTGGCTATTGTAAATCATGCAGCAATTCCTTTGACTTACCGTTCTTGTATTTTGGAGGCAAGGATAGTTCTATTTTTAATTTTCTGAGGAAGCCCCATACTGTTTCCCACGTGGTTACACGGCCTTGTTTTCCCACCAACACTGTATGAGGGTACACTTTTCTCTACAATCTCGCCAACACTTGTTGTTTCTTCTGGTTTTTTTATTTCAGAATTGACAGGCATAAGATGATATCTCATTGTGGTTTTAAATTACATCTCCCTGATGATGAGTGATGTTGTGCATCTTTTCATTTGTCTGTTAGCCACCAGTATGTCTTTTTTGGGAGAAATGTCTATTCATGTCTTCTGCCTACTTTTTAATTGGATTATTTTGTTTCGGAGTATGAAGTGTGATAAGTTCTTTATAGATTTTGGATGCTAACCCTTTATCTGATGTGTCATTTTCAAATATATCCTACCCTTCTGTAAGCTGCCTTTTAATTTTGTTGTCTTCTTTATTGTGCAGAAGCTTTTTATGTTGAAGTAGCCTCAACAGCTTATTTTTGCTTTCGTTTCCACTGCCTCAGGAGACATATCTAGAAAAATGTAGCTATGACTGATGTCAGAGACATTACTGCCTGTGCTTACTGCCTGTGCTCACTTCAAGGATTTTTATGGTTTCAGGTCTCACATTTAGGTCTTTGATCCACTTTGAATTTATATCTGCATATAGTGAAAGAATGAAAGTTTCATTCTTTTGATGTGGCTGTCCAGTTTTCCCAACACCATTTGTTGAGGACTGCCTTTTTCCCATTGTGTATTCATTTTTCCTTTGTCAAAGTTTAATTGACCATATAATTATAGGTTTATTTCTGAGTTTTCTATTCTAGTCCACTGATCTATGTGTCTATTTTTATGCCAATACAATACTGTTTTAATTGTTACCACTTTGTAATATAACTTGAAATCTGGAATTATGATCACTCCTGTTTTGTTTTTCTTTTTCAGATTGCTGTGGCTATTCAGGGTCTCTGGTTCCCTGAAATTTTTGGATTGCTTCTTCTAGCCCTGTAAAAAATGCTATTGGTATTTTCATAGGGATTGCATTAAATCTGTAGATTGCTTTGGGTAGCATAGACATTTTAACAATATTTTTTCTTCCAACCTATAAGTATGGAATGTCTATTTCTTTGCATCATCTTGCATTTCTTTCACAGGTGTTTTATATTTTTCAGAGTACAGGTCTATTACCTCTTTGTTATGTTTATTCTTCGATATTTTATTGGGTTTTATGTAACTGTAAATGGGACTGTTTACTTAATTCCACTTTCTGCTGCTCCATTATTTGTGTATAGGAATGTGACAAGTTTCTATACATTGATTTTGTATCCTAGGACTTTACTAAAATCACTTATCAGTTCTAGTAGTGTTCTGGTGGAGTCTTTTGGGTTTTCTATATATAGTATCATGTCATCTCCATACAGTGAAAGTTTTACTTCTTCCTCACCAATATGAAGGCCTTTATTTCTTTATGTTGCTTAAATGCTGTGGCTAGGACTTCCAGTACTATGTTGAATAAAAGTGGTGAGAATGGACATCCTGGTTTAGTTCCTGACCTAAGGAAGAAAGTTCTGTTTTTTTACCATTAAGAATGATGTTGGCTGTGAGTTTTTCATATAAGGCCTTTATTATGTTGAGGCATGTTCCCACTAGACCTACTTTGCAGAGGTTTTTTTAAGTTTATTTTTATTTATTTTGAGAGGGAAAGAGAGCAAGAAGGGAAGGGAGACAGAATCCGAAGCAGGCTCAGTTCTGTCAGTGCAAAGCCCAACACGAGCTCAAACAAACCATGAGATCATGACCCAAGCTGAAATCAAGACTTGGATGTAACTGACTGAGCCACCCATGCACCACAGCAGAGGGTTTTTATCATGAATGGATGTTGTACTTTGTCAAATGCTTTTTCTGCATCTATTGAGATGATCATATGGTTTTCATTCATTCTCTTATCTATGTGATATACCACGCTGATTGTTTTGCAAATATTGAACCACCTTTCCATCCCCAAAATAAATCCCACATATACCCTCTTGATGTATATTTTTTTAATATAATGTAGACTCTGTTTGCTAATATATTAAAAAGCGAGGGGACACAAATAATCAAAATGACTAATGAAAGAAGAGAAATAACAATCAACACCCTACAGAAATACAAACAATTATAACAGGATAGTACGAAAACCTATATGCCAACAAATTGGACACCTTAGAAGAAATAAATAAACTCCTAGAAACATATAACCTAACAAAACTAAAGCAGGAAAATTGAAAATTTGAACAGAGTGATTACCAGCAATGAAAATGAATCAGTAATCAAAAAACTCTCTAAAACAGAGGCGCCTGGGTATCTTAGTCGGTTAAGTGCCACACTATTGATTTCTGCTCAGGTCATGATCTCACAGTTTCTAGGATTGATCCCCACGTTGGGAGCTGTGCTGACAGTATGGGGCCTACTTGGGATTCTTTCTCTCCCTTTCTCTCTCCTCCTTTTCCCATGCTTTCTCTCTCTCTCAGAATAAAGAAACTTAAACAAAAGCCTAAAACCATATAGCTTTACAGATGAATTCCACCAAACATTTAAAGAAGAGTTTATACACTAGCCTTCTCTGGTTCCACACAAATTTTATAATTGTTTGTTCTAGCTCTGTGAAGAATGCTGGTGTTATTTTGATAGTGGTTGCTTTGAATGTGTAGATTAATTTGGGTAGTATCAACATTTTAACAATATTTGTTCTTCCAATTCATGAGCATGGAATTTTTTTTTCCATTTTTTTGTGTCTTCTTCAATTTCTTTTATAGGCTTTCCATAGTTTCCACCATAAAGATCTTTTACCTCTTTGGTTGGGTTTATTCCTAGGTATTTTATGGTTTTCTATGCAATTGTAAATGGGATAGATTCCTTGATTTCTCTTTCTGCTGTCTCATTATTGGTGTATAGAAATGCAACTGATTTCTGTACATTGATTTTATATCCAGTGACTTTACTGAATTCATGTATCAATTCTAGCAGTTTTTTGGTGGAGTCTTTCAGCTTTTCCATGTAGAGTATCACATTGTCTGTGAACAGTGAAAAATTGACTTCTTCCTTGCCTATTTGGATGTCTTTTATTTCTTTTTGTTGTCTGAGCTGAGGCTAGGACTTCCAACACTATGTTGAAAAACAGTGGTGAGAGAGGACATCCCTGCATTGTTCCTGACCTCAGGCAAAAAGCTCTCAGTTTTTCCCACATGGAGGATGATATTATGGCCTTTATGATCTCAAGGTATGTTCCTTCTATCCCTACTTTCTCAAGGGTTTTTATCAAGAAAGGATACTGCCTTTTGTCAGATGCTTTTTCTGCATGTAATAAGAGGATCAGGTGGTCCTTATCCTTTCTTTTATTAATGTGATATACCACATTGATTGATTTGAGGATACTGAACGACCCCTGCAGCCTAGGAATAAATCCCAATTGATAGTGGTGAATAATTCATAGAATGTATTGTTGGATTCAGTTTGCTAGTATCTTGTTGAGAATATCTGCATCCATGTTCATCAGGGAAATTGATCTGTAAGTGTCCATTTTAGTGTGGCCTTTGTCTGCTTTTGGAATCAAGGTAACACTAGCCTCGTAGAATGAGTTTGGAAGTTTTCCTTCTATTTCTATTTTTTTGGCACAGCTTAAAAAGAACAGGTATTAGCTCTTCTTTAAATGTTAGGTAGAATTCCCCGGGGAAGCCATCCAGCACTGGACTCTTGTTTGTTGGGAGATTTTTGATTTCTGATTCAAATTCTTTACTGCTATGGGTCTGTTCAAATTTTCTGTTTCTTCCAGACTCAGTTTTTGTAGTTTATATGTTTGTAGGAATTTGTCCATTTCTTCAAGATTGCCCAATTTGTTGACATATAATTGCTCATAATATTCTTTTATTATTGTTTGTGTTTCTGCAATGTTGGTTGTGATCTCTCCTCTTTCATTCATGAGTTTATTTGTTTGGGTCCTTTCCTTTTTCTTTTTATTCTATATGGTGAGGATTTTGTCAATACAATATATACATATATGTACATATATATGTGTGTATATATATATGTATGTATACACACACACACACACTCCACAGATAATGCAGTATTACTCTGTGATCAAAAAGAATGAAATCTTCCCATTTTCAACAATGTGAATGGAATTAGAATACATTTTGCTAAGAGAAGTAACTCAGTCAGAGAAAGACAAATATCATGTGATTTCACTCATATGTGAAATTTAGGAAACAAAACAGATGAACATAGGACAAGGTAAGGAAAAATAAGATAAAAACAGAGAAGGATGGGTCAGGGGATGGGTTAAATGGGTGAAGGACATTAAGGAGGACCCTTGTCGGGATGAGCACTGGGTGTTATATGGAAGTGAAAAATTCTACTCCTGAAACCATTATTACACTATATGTTAACTAACTTGGATTTACATAAATTTTAAAAATATTATCAGGAATAAAGAAAGAAAATGACAGTAATACAATAATGGTAGGGGACTTTAACATGCCACTTGTATCAATGGATATGTCCTCCAGATAGAAAATCAGTAAGGAAATATCAGACTTAAATGACACTTTAGACCAGATGGACTTAATATATATAGAACATTCCATCCAAAAGCAGCATACACATTCCTCTCTAGTACACATGGAACATTCTCCAGGATAGATCATATATTTGGCCACAAAACAAGCCTCAATAAATTTAAAAGACTGAAATCATATCAAGCATCTCTTCAACCTCAAATGATATGAAACTAGAAATCAATTTTAGGAAGAAACCTGGAAAAATCACAAATAAATGGAGATTGAACAAGTCACTGAACAGCCAATGGGTCAACAAAGAAATGAAACAGGAAATTTAAAAAATACCTAGAAAAAAATTAAAATGGAACAACAACACCACATCAAAACCAACTGGACATAGCAAAAGCAGTTTTAAGAGGCAAGTTTACAGCTCTATAGTCCTATCTCAGATAACTAAAAATAAACAAACAAGCAAACAAACGTAAAGGGAAACAAGCAAACAAACCAAAGGTAAATGTAAAGGGAAACAACCAAACAAACCAAAGGGTAAGAAAAAGAACAAATGAAGCCCGAAGTTAGTAGAAGGAAGAAAATAACAAAAACCAGAGCAGAAATAAATGAAACAGAGACTTAAAAAATGGGAAAGATCAATGAAATTAAGAGCTGCTTCCTTGAAAAGACAAAAATTGATAAACCTTTAGCCAGACTCATTAAAAAGAGAGACAAAAGGCTAAATAAATAAAATCAGAATGAGACAAGTTGCAGCTGACACCACAAGAACACAAGGGATTGTAAGAGATTATTACAATCTCTACAATCTATACTAATTGATATTAGTATACCAACAAATTGGACAACCTAGAAGAAATGGATAAATTCCTAGAAACATACATTCTTTTAAGACTGGATCAGGAAAAAATGAAATCTCTAAATGGACCAATAAATAGTAATAAACTTAAATCAGTAATCAAATACACCCCACAAATAATCCAAAACCAAACACCTTCACAGGTGAATTCCACAAACTTTTAAAGAAGAGTTAACATCTATCCTTCTGAAAATATTCCAAAATATTGGAGGAAGAAATGCTTTCAAACTGATTGTTGAGGGCAGCATTACCCTGATACCCAACCAGACAAAGACACCACATACACACACAAAAATTACAGGCCCAAATCCCTGATGAACACAGATTCAAAAATCATCAACAAAATATTAGCAAACTGAATTTAAAAATACACTTAAATGGTTATACATCATGATCGACTGGGATTTATTCCAGGGATGAAAGGTGTTTCAATATCCACAAATCAGGGGCACCTGGGTGACTCAGTCGGTTAAGCATCTGACTCTTGATTTCAGCTCAGGTCATGACCTCACAGTTAATGAGCTCGAGCCCCATGTTGGGCTCTGTGCTGACAGTGTGGAACTTGCTTGGAATTCTCTATCTCCCTCTCGTTCTGCCCCTCCCATGCTCATGGTCTCTCTGTTCCTTTCTCTCTCTCCCTCCCCCCATCTCATTCAGTCAAAAATAAATAATTAGACATTTTTAACACCTATTCGTTTTTAGAGATGGAGACAGAGTACAAGTGGGGGAGGGGCAGAAAAAGAGGGAGACAGAATCCGAATCAGGCTCCAGGCTCTGAGCTGTCAGCACACATCCCAATGCAGGGATCGAACCTATAAACCATGAGATAATGAATCTACAAACCATGAGATAATGACCTGAACCAAAGGTGGATGCTTAACTGACTGAGCCACCCAGGCGCCCTAAAAATAAATAAATAAACATTGAAAAATATATCCACAAATCAACCAACATGATAAACATATTTAAAAAGGATAAAAATCACATAATCATCTGAAGTGCAGAAAAAACACTTGACATAATTCAACACCCGTTTGTGATAAAAAAAAAATGTCAACATAATGGGTATAGAGGGAACATACCTCAACATAATAAATAACATGTAAGATAAACCCAAAGCTAACATCACATTCAATAGTGAAAAGCTGAAAGCTTTCCCTCTAACATTAGGAACAAGACAAGGATTCTCACTCACCACTTTTATTCAACACAGTACTGGAAAGCACAGCCACAGCAAAAAGACCAGAAAAAGAAATGAAAGGGATCAAAATTGGTAAGTAAGAAGTAAAATTGTCACAATTTGCAGATGGCATGATAGTAAATATAGAAAACCCTAAAACCTCCCCACAAAATAAACATAGTTTTTGTTATTTTTGGTTTCTCAGTCATTGAAACTATTGAACAAAATTCAGTAATCTTGCAGAATAAAAACTTAATATATAGTAATCTATTGTGTTTCTATTCACTAATAAACTATCAGATAAATTAAGAAAACAATCACAATTTATGAAAACAATCACAATTTATGTTTAAAGAAAACAATTCTTTATGCATCAAAAGAATAAAATATCTAGAAATAAATTCAATCCCTTGTACTCTGAAAACGGTAAGACAACAATGAAAGAAATTAAAGATGCCACAAAGAAATGGAATCATATTCCATGCTCATGGATTGGAAGAATCAATACTGTTAAAATGTCCATACTATCCAAAGCAGTCTATAGATTCAGTGCTATCTTTATCAAAATTTCAATGACATTTTTCAAAGAACTAAAACAAATAATCCTGAAATTTGTAAGGAACCATAAAAGACCCCAAACTGCCTAAGCCAGCTTTAGGAAGAACAAACCTGGAGATAACACGCCCCCTGATTTCAAACTATACCACAAATCTGCAGTAATCAAAATAGCATGGTACTGGAACAAAAATAGACACATAGGTCAATAGAACAAAATGGAGGGCCCAGAAATAACTCTATGATTATATGGTTAATTAATCTACAACAAAGGAGGCAAAAATATGCAATGGGGCTCTTCAATAAATTTTGTTGGGAAAACTGGACAGCTACATAGAAAGAAGAGAAGAGAAGAGAAGAGAAGAGAAGAGAAGAGAAGAGAAGAGAAGAGAAAAAAGAAAAGAAAAGAAAAAGAAAAAGAAAAAGAAAAAGAAAAAGAAAAAGAGAAAAAGAAAAAGAAAAAGAAAAAGAAAAAGAAAAAGAAAAAGAAAAAGAAAAAGAAAAAGAAAAAGAAAAAGAAAAAGAAAAAGAAAAAGAAAAAGAAAAAGAAAAAAAAGAAAGAAAACAAAAGAATAGAAAAGAAAGAGGGAAGGAAAGAAGGAAGGAAAAAAAGAAGGAAAGAAACAGGAAAAGAAAGAAGAAAAGAAAGAGATTGAGCTACTTTCTTATACCATATACAAAAATAAATTCAAAATGGATTTAAGACCAAAATATATGACCTAAAGCTGTAAAAATCCTAAAAGAAAAAAGAGGCAGCAAAATCTTGATAACGATCTTATTAGCAATATTCTTTTGATCTGTCTCCTCAGACAAGAGAAACAAAAGCAAAAATAAACTACTGGAACTACATAAAACTAAAAACCTTTTGCACAGTGAAGGAAACCATCAACAATACTAAAAGGAAACCTACTGAATAGAAGATATTTGCAAATACTATATCTGACAAGAGGTTTATGTCCAAAATCTATAATGAACTCATATAACTCAACACCAAGAAAACCCAAACAATCCAATTAAAAATGGGCAGAGGACCTAATAGACACTTTTCTAAAGAATACATACAGTTGGGCAACATGTACATAAAAACATGTTCAACATCACTAATCATTAGGGAAACTACCGTGAGATATCACTACATACCTGCCATAATGGCTAGTATCAAAAAGACAAGAAATAACAAGTGTTGGCATGTGGAGTAAAGGGAACCCTCATACAATGTTGGAGGGAATGTGAATTAATGTAGCGACCACGGAAATCAATACAGAGATTCCTCAAAAATTAAAAATAAATACCATATAATCCAAGAATTCTAAATACCCTATAATCCAACAATCCATTACACACACACACACACACACACACACACACACACACACACACACACTCACACACACCATGGAATGTTACTGAGCCATAATAAATAATGAAGTCTCATCATTTGTAATCACTTGGATGGACCAAGAGGGTATTATACTAAGTGAAATAAGTCAGACAGAAAAAGACAAATAACATATGATTTCACTTACATGTGAAATCTAAAAGACAAAACAAGTGAACAAACACAATAAAAGAGAAACAGACTCAAGAATGAAGGTAACAAACTGGTGGCTCCCAAAGCAGAGGAGTACAGAGGGCATGGGTGAAACAGATTAAGAGAGTAAGGGGTACAAGTGTCCAGTTATAAAAGAAATAAGTCACTGTGATATAAAGAATAAGAGGTGCAAATGTCCTGTTACAAAAGAAATAAGTCACTGTGAGGTAAAACATAGCATAGGGAATATGGTTAATAAAATTGTAATAACTTTGTATGGTGACAGATGATAACTACAATTATTGTGGTGATCTTTTCATAATACACATAAATGTCAAATCACTTTGTTGTAAACTTGAAACTAATACAATGTTATATGTCAACTACACCTCAGTAAAATTTTTTTTAAATAATGAATTGATTAATTGAAAAGCCAAATCTAAAAACCAGAGTACAGTAGTAGTTACCAGGGAGTGGGGGAGGAGGGTAGATAAGATTAATTGCATTTAAGGGTACAGACTTAAAATGAGCAGTAAATAAGCCACAGAGATCTAATGCACGGTATAATGAATAGAGACAATAATATTGTACAATAATGATGCAATATTATAAATCCTGCTTTGATGGCAATCATATTACAATATATAAATGCATAACAGGCTTTACACCTTAAATTTACAGAAAGTAAAAAAATAAATAAATTTACACAACATAATGTCAAATTTACCAAAGAAAAAAGAAAAGAAACAGAAAATTACAATTTTTCCTCCAAAGTCCTTCTTTTCTTAAGGACTATAAGCAAGAACAAATAAGGCTGAATACAGAGTAACAAAGGGCCGAAGTTAGGGAAAACACAATTTAAAAACAGAATGTGACAGAACTTTTATATTCTATACTAACATTGAATATTTCCCTTTGTATCCACATAGTGATATCCATTTAATAAACTGTGCAATCTTATGGTAGGCAAAAAGAAATTTTTCCCTATAAGTAAAATACAGATTGAAATTCATTTAAAAATATTTAGTGACTGTCATACACAGATGCCCAAATGGTGCTATTTTACTATGTCTAAACTATGAAGGAATCATTGAAATCATATCAAGAAGGAAAACCCCAGGGAGCCTACTAACAATTTAGCATGCCAATTTTTGTGGTAATGTTAATTTTACTTTTCTCGGAGTCCTACTGAAATGCTCCTTGTTATAATTAAGACTCCGTAACTATAGACGTGTAAAAAAATGTGAAGCTTATTATACCACAGACACTATTTAGCATGTGTTACCTCACAACAGGGCTTCTAGCCTCAGAAATGTTTCTTTGAACTTATTACCTTAAAAAATAACTATCTGGAGGCTCCTGGGTGGCTCAGTCAGTTAAGCATCTGACTCTTAGGCTCAGGTCATGATCTCACAGTTCCTGAGTTCGAGCCCTGTGTCGGGCTCGCTGCTGACAGTATGGAGCCTGCTTGGGATTCTCTCTCTCCCTCTCTCTGCTCCTCCCCTGCTTGCTCTCTCTCTCTCCCCCTCAAAATACATAAAAAACTTTAAAAAATAAGTATCATTAAAGATCTTTCACCAAAGGAGTTTTTGATTCCAAAGGAGGGGTTCTCTCCTAGGATTTACAGTTCCTATCAATGGGGTCCATGAATAAACTTCAGACAATCTATACATGTGAATTAGGAAAAGAAAAGTTGTATCTTTATTTTCACTAACCTCTAGCTGACAATTTACCATTTCTTGAAATATGACTTTACTCAACAAATCACAGTAGGATTAGCAATATTTATAAACGTTTCATCAAAGAAACTATTTTCATATCACATTTTGTTACAAATATCATAAAGCATGACTTACACTCACCACAGCTTCAAAATTACTACTGTTAAAACATAAAATATTTTCTTGAATCTTGTTATTTAGTATATTACAAAGCCTATCAATTACTATATCACAAATTTCATTTTTCACATTTTGATAACTATTTTATTTTTTTGAGAGAGAGCACGCATGAGTGTGAGCCAGAGAAGGGGAGAGGGAGAGGGAGAGAGAGACTCTTAAGCAGCTCAATGCCCAGCTCAGAGCCCAACAGGACCGTGAGATTATGACCATGAGATCAGGACCTGAGCTGAAATCAAAAGTCGGATGCTTAACCAACAGAGCCACCCAGATGCCTTAGATAACTATTTTAATATAACTGAATCTCTGGGTAACTTTCTGCAGTTAGTTTAATGCATTTAAAATATTAAAAACAGTATTCGGAAAGGGGATGTATAAACTTCTTCAGACTTCCAAATGGACTCATGGCCCTTTGGTGGCTCTGTAATATATCCGCTGAGCTAAGATGAATAGCATTTCTCAGAATCCCCTACCCTGTAGGATTCCAGTTCGTTTGGGCCACAGAGACATTTTAGTGAGATTTGTGGGCACAAGCGAAGCAGCAGCCATATTGCTTTTTATTGGGAAGGTCAGAAGAGTCATCAGGTGCCTCTGTAGATCATGCTCGCTGCAACTTTTTACCTCACTTTATTGGTATGACACACAATCTGAGCTTGCAACCATGCTACCTTTCCCTGAACCCTCCTTCAGCTCCTCTTGGGCCATATAAGTGTTGAGCTTTGTGATGATGGGCACCTGCTATATGACATCAATATCATCAAGGTGGAAAGCAGTGAAAAGTAAGAAGTGACATGAGTTCCAACCCATTTTCTTTGTTTTCAGCAAACGTTTGTGAGTTGTAACTTGCTCTTTGCCACTTAACATCCATCTTCTCTGCTCAACTGCCTGTCCTGTTTCTCAGGATTTCCAACTCTAGTATCACATGCAAAGATGGCAGCCTTACAGACATCTTACCAGCTCCTACAATTATATAAACCTTTATAAAAAGCTCTTATAACAAAACACACACACACACACACACACACACACACACACACCTTAATTTTTCAGCTTCTGACTGAATATTGATACAGCACAAAAATTATATGAAGGAACCCTGTTTTAAAACAGAGTCTCATATGGGGTGCCTGAGTGGCTCAGTTGGTTAAGCATCCAACTTTGGCTCAGGTCATCATCTCATGGTTTGTGGGTTTAAGCCCTTCATTGGGCTCTGTGCTGACAGCTCAGATCCTGGAGCCTGCTTCGGATTCTGTGTCTCCCTCTCTCTCTGCCCCCCACCTCCGTCATGCTCACTCTCTCTCTCTCAAAAATAAATAAACATTAAAAAAAATTTTAAACAGATTTTTATATTACCATTATACAATAATTATACAGCCATTAAATTAGCTAACATTCTAATTTCAAAAGTAAGTATTGGCTGACCTTTTCTGGTTATTAAAATATATGTAGGTTAAATTCATAATAAAATAATATAATCACATATTTTTATTTGGGTTATCACATAGCGAATTGCTCCAACCAAGTATATTAGGAAGACAATCCTAAAATTGGAACATAAGGGGAAAAAAAAGAAACACAGAAAAGAAAATATTACTAGGAAATGTTACTTTCAAAGCAGGGAGAAAGAATTATTAAAGAGCAATACTAAATGTCATGAGTCAATTCAAGGGGATAATTTAATTCCACTCCTACCTGAGTTCATAATACACTTGAGTCTTATCCCATGATGTAATATTCAGTCTTATACTTCAGTCTTACTCTAGGATTGGCATTTAAAGAATTTATGTAATTTACTGGGTCATAACACAAGTGACAGGACATCACCACTAATATATAGGGACATGTTCTCAGTCATTTTAAGAAAAAATGAAGATTTCTCAAGCATAGAAGAGAGACATACCTAGATCAAGACTTGAATGTGATGCAAAATTTTCTTTGCACTATTTTTGTGCAATGGTTGAGGCTGAGCACTTATGTTGCTGTCATCTGACCACGAACACAATAATACATTTAGATACATGAACATGTCACCTTTGGACTAAGAACACTGAGGAACCGCTCCAACCATAGGAAAAGTCCATGTAAAATGGCCCAATTTTTCCCCTTTTGGTTCCAAATGTAAAATTTTCTCCACCACCATGCAGCAGTAATTATTCTCTTTTGCAGATTCAGCATTCAAAATGTGACCAGTGCTGGATTTGTGTGTCGAATCCTCAAAACACAAATGCCTGATTTTGTCACCAACAAAGCTTTGATGCAGTCTCCTCAAAATACAGTAGAGAGTTTGAAACCAGTATTCTCAGCAGCATAAATAAAAGGTCCAATGTGTACATGTTGCTGAAGCGACAGAAGACTCAGAGGTTAACAAAAGGTGAAATAATAGTCTAGAAATCAGACCATCTCAGCAGATTGATATTTATGTGTTATTCTGCTACCATAAAAATTGCAAGGAGCTCATTTTCATTTACTTAATAATATAGAGCCAGAATTTTAGAATGCTTAGTGTTAGGGAGACCTGAGGTTATATGCAGCAATACTGTCTGTCAGTGTTTAGAACACTTTTTTCAATTTCTGTAATTTTCTAGATTTCTTGTCAAAACAACTTCCATATTGATAACTACCTCACTGAAACAAAATCAGTTTAAGATAAATTCTATTTCTTGGAAAAGTTTCTTATTTTCTCAGATGTGTATTTTATAAGCCATTATAACAGGATCAATTATCTGAGGCATAGTAAGAATCAATAATGCATAAACTTTTTTCAATATCAAGTTCAGAGCAAGGCAAAAGGTAAATTAATTAATGTGAAACTTAACACAAATGAAATAGAAAGGCAGAGCTGTTAATTGTGCTAAGAAAATAAATCAGAGTTTGCCACCGTTAAAAAAATCTTTTTTAATAAAGAAATAATTCAAAGGAAATTTCATCAATATTGTCTGAGATTATAATGTCAAGAAATTGTGAGTGTGCATGTGTGTGTGCGTGTGTGTATAAACTTTTCAAAAGAGACAAAAATGGAGAACCTAAGGCTTTTAAATTTTGTAATGGTTTGTATCATTGATGCCCAAGGATGCAATTGATAGTAATTATGGACAAAGAAAAAGAAGTAAAGCATTTTTCTGCTAACAGCAAGAATAACTGCCATAGCTCATGAGAAGGAATAATGGATAAAAATTTGTTATTTTTAGAACTGATGCTCACCATATCGATCTCTATTCTATACACAAATCTCTCACTGAAAAGAAACTGTGAATTTTCCTCTTAAAGACTTCTAATTTTTGCACTTGTACAGATGTTACAGAGTAATTTTTTCCCATTTAGGGGTGTTAAGAGCTCTACTCCAAATAACAAATGTGCCATAAATCCCCAGTGTAGAACACAGATAAAGAAAGAAAGAGCAGGGGGAATGTGCATATTTTCCATCATGCTGCTAGAAAACTGTGTTTACCTAACAAATTCATCACAATGGAGCTTCAATTAGCCTAAATTCATTAAAAGGGTAAACTTGCAGTTTTACTGTGTTGATGTGTGTCTTCAAGATCTTCGCCCACATTTTTAAGACAAAGTCATAAAAAACTTCTAGATGTCCTCTTAGCACCCATTTTAAGCATTTAGAGGGTTTTTTCCTGACAAAATGTTCATCTTGCACACAGATACCTCCATTTTTGATGATAAACAGAATGGCCAGCAATATATGCTAAATAAGTTTATGTGTTGCCTAAATGAATGAATGCATAAACTTGAACTTTCACAATGAACTATCTTTATTTTCAACACAGTTGATACCTCTAACATTAGAGGTGCTTTTTCAGTCAGGAATTAAAAATTCCTGCCCTTCTGATACTCACTAAAATCTCATTTATGAGTTGTCTGCCATAAAACTCCTACCTTAAACCTGCTAAAGACAGTTCATATTCAAGACAACTGTCTAAGGAATAAGCTGACATATATTTATTCTTTCAAGATTTTTCAGGCTTCTTCCCTGTGTTTCCAAGTAATCCGAAAGCTGCTATAATCACTTTGCTTCTTCAGGTAATTGCATTAAGTTTTGCTCAGGGTGTCTACCAAAGGTTGATCATATGTGGAAGATCTTTCTTATATTTTCCAAAGTTTCTGTTGGAAATGCAGGCCATTATGTTATTCATATATATAAGCATCCTCACAACACATGAGTTCTCTTGAACTTCTATCCTTTCATTTACAAATATAACAAAATCAAATATATACTGAGAAGCTATAGTTTTCCCATCACAGATGTCTATTTGGTTGTTTGGCTGGTTTTGATATACACAATCTGCTGTCCAGTTGTGTACCCAGCTTAACTAACCCATGCATCATATATCATTGGTTTTCAGCTCAGAGTCTACACTTTTCTTGTCAATTACCACAGCTTACTTTTAGATTAGGTAACATGTAACAACATTAAAAAGTATATCATGATATATGTTAAAAACAAAATGGTAAAAGTATATCTAAAAACGGAATATAAAATATTAGGTTGCATTGCTGAAATCATTGTTTTAATTCTAGTCTATCCACAACTGGTGGCTAGAGCCCCAAATGAGTCCACATTAACAAATCTTTCTGATCTACATAATCTGCTTTAAAAGTTAATACTAAACATTTTTATTCTACATTATTCTTCACTGGCACTTAGGGAAATATTAAGTTAATTTTTATTATTCTATGCCAACTTCATTCATAAGGTTTCTATGCCATCTGTACTATTCTCATATACTCAATGCAGAGTTTTAGAAATACTGCTTAAAGAACTAAATAAGTTTGTTTTTTTAACTTCAGGGTAAGTATCATTTTATCTTCTTCAACAATATCGAAGTTACTCTTGGCCACATCATAAATAGATGCCTATCATGGAATGAGCAAACCAACAAATCAAATGTCTAGGCTACAACCTCATAGTTACCTCTTTCTTACAAAGTGACTCTGTCTTTTAGGAAGTAAAAAGAATTTTGTAAGTGAAGCAAAGAATCAAATCCATTTTGCTGCTATAAAATGTCCACAGGTACAAAACAAACTGATGTATGAATCAAATAATTATTCCTGAATGTCAATTCTGGGCTTTATGTGGGTAAAAATTACCACAAAATGAGCATTTTTTTTTTCAACACTTCAAGAACTCCTAAGTTTTTTCACTTAAAAATTCAGTTTTGGATAAACTAGAGGTATAGTGACAATGTAAGACAAAAATGAATACAAATGACCCATTTGTTTTACTGTCAAGAATGCCAATTGTAAGGGGTGCCTGGGTGGCTCAGTCCGTTGAGTATCTGCCATCAGCTCAGGTCACGATCTCACAGTTCATGAGTTTGAGCCCCGCAACAGGCTCTGTGCTGTCAGCTCAGAGCCTGGAGCCTGCTTTGGATTCTGTGTCTCCCTCTCTCTCTGCCCCTACCTTGCTCACATTCTGTCTCTCTATATCAAAAATAAATAAACCTTAAAAATTTTTTTAAATGACAATGATAAAAAATGGGTTTGAGATGAAAATATAAGTTGAGATAAGAAACATTTGGAAAGTCAGTTCAGAATATTTCAAAAATTGCATCATTCATACAAACTGCCCCCTCCACCCTACCTCATTAATTTTCATATTTCCATTCATTGTCTATTTTTCCACTTTTTAAGAGTTAGAACTATGGTATCATCTTTGATTTTTTTTTCACCCTTTCGCTCCACATCAATTGTTAGGAATTGACAGAAAAGAATTTCATTGAAATGTTTCTCATCACTGCCTCTCCCATTGAATGAAGTATAGGCTTCACAGCATGGAATTAAGACTTTTCATGGTTTCAATCAATCTTACCTACTTTGCTTTGCTTCCTCCTACTCATTTCATAAAATTCTCTTTCCAATGCCTTTAAATCTGGGACCTCTATCTTAAGTAAATTCTTAAGTTAAGAACGTTCTTACTCTATTCTTTGATATCAGCCATCTATTATCCATCTAGGTTTTTCCCATATATTTTAACCCAATTTTAATTAGACTTATTCTCTGAATAACGGCAACACTTCATTTTGCACTTCGTTCATTCAGTGATTGCTTCTTTTCTACATCTTTTTTAATATGTATGTGGCCTACAAAACATAGCCTTAAAATGTTGTGGGAGGTCCGAGAGTTATAATATAGTATATAGGTATTACCTGTGAAGTATAATCCTCTCTTAAAGGAAAAGCAAGAATGGACACCAAAAAGATAGCTGTTTTTTTTTTAATGTGCTCATTAAAAAAACATTTGTTTAGATGAATTCCAGACAGATGAACTTACTCTAGCTATAGGAAAGATTTCATGCCACAGGCAAAGGATCTACTTTGATCATCCTTTAAACCCGTAGAGAAAACTATACTAATTCTCCATTAGGGACTAAATAGTTACTCAACTGGGACCATCGCTGAGCAAGAGATGTTTTATTAAAGCAGTTAACTTCCTCCTCTGTATGGTCTCAGAAAATCAAAGCCAATGTCGATTGAAGTTAATGAGCTATTACAGAAGGTAAAACAGTAACTAATTTATGATCATTTAATCCTAGATTTAGAAGATTTCATGTTGTAATTAGCACTTTTTCTCTCAGATAGTCCTTCAAAGATGGGATACATTTTGCTTTAAGAGATATTTCAAAATAAGGGATTTTCAAACATCTACCTGTAAGTATTCTAGTGCTTAAAAATTCTCACAGCATGGAAATCTATACTGGTAACAGTCCAGGGTTATGATCCTTGGTTTTTTTTTTTTTTAATTTCTACAAAATATAGAACTGTCCATCTTTCCCATGAGCTCTTTTCATACACATAAAGAATAATAATATTCAATTATTTCACCATTTTCTTTTTTAAATGAATTATTCTTTTTTTAATTTTTTTTCTAACATTTATTTATTTTTGAGACAGAGAAAGACAGAGCATGAATGGGGGAGGGTCAGAGAGAGAGGGAGACACAGAATCTGAAACAGGCTCCAGACTCTGGGCTGTCAGCACAGAGCCTGACGCGGGGCTCGAACTCACAGACTGCAAGATCATGACCTGAGCCGAAATCGGATGCTTAACCAACTGAGCCACCCAGGCGCCCCTTAAATGAATTATTCTACTTCCTTAAATTTTTTTTTATCAGAGAGGCACTATTACTGAAAATCTGTGACCACAGTTTTTATTTTTCTCTTTGACTTTCTCCATATATTACAGATTTTTCTTTAGATGAATACACCACAAATGCTCGGAGTAATAAAGAGGAGCGTGACCAAAAGCAAAAATATATTTGTTCCTGGCTCTTAAAAATATTTCTTGCATTTTACAAGTCTAAGGTCTAATAATACCTCCATGGTTTCTAAATTGTATTTCTTAGATGTGTAGGAACTGATGTAGTAATGGGGGAACAGGAAACTTCTATAAAAACCTAATAGAAAAGGCATATTCACCACTGATAAAACTGATAGAACTACACAGATCATATTGAACACCAATTTTTTTGCCATCTTTCATGCATAGGGTTTGATACACTATAAATATTTAGCAAATGTTTTCTATTAATAAAAATTGTATAGTCATTGAATACTACTGCTACTCAATGATCAAAAAATGGATTTCAAGAGATAAGATACACAGATAAATCTTTATTTAGTAAAAAAAAAAGACAACTGATAATTTTTATAAAATGCAGTGTTCTAGGGTAAAAACTTCATGGTTTTCATTGAGAAAAATATTACTACAGATAACTGAGCCCACAGAAATACAAAAAAGCATAAAGGTCTACTATAAACAATTACACACCTACAAACTGGACAACCTGGAAGAAATGGAAAAATTCATAGAACATACAACCTCCCAAGACTGAATAAGGAAAAAATAGAGAATCTAAACAGATCAATTCCTATTAAAGAAACTGAATCACTAACTAAAAATCTCCCAACAAAGAAAAACCCTGGACCAGATGGCTTCACTGCTGAATTTTACCAAATATTTGATGAAGTATTACACCAATTATTTTCAGTATTCAAAATAAGGGAAGAGAAGGAAAAACTTCCAAACTCATTTTAAAGCCAGTACTTTCTTATGCCAAAGCCAGATTCAGATACTCTAGAAAAGAAAACTATAGGTCAATATCCCTGATGAATCTAGATACAAAAATTACAGTATTTTCAACAAAATATTAGCAAACCAAATTCAGCAGCACATTAAAAGGATCATTCACCATCAATGAGTGGGATTTATCCATGGTCTGCAAAGATGGTTAAACATATGCAAATTAATCAATGTAATACATCACATTAATAGAATGGAAGAAAAGAATCATATGATCATCTCAACAGATACAGAAAAAGCATTTGATAAAATTCAATATCCATTCATTACAAAACACAACAGATTAGAGAAATAAGAAACAAATCTCAACATAATAAAGGCCATGTATGACAAATCTGCAGGTAACATCATATTCAATAGTGAAAGGTTGAAATTTGTCCTCTTACATCAGGAACAAAACAAGAGTGCCCATTATCACCACTCCCGCTCAACATAGTACTGTAAGTCCTAGCTAAAGCAATCAGGCAATCAATCAACCAATCAATAAATAAAACAAAATAAAGTAAAATAACAGTATCAGAATTGGAAAGGAAGAAGTAAAATTCTATTTTCAGATGACATAAATTACATATAGAAAATCCTATAGACAACCAAAACTGTTCAAACTAATCCACAAATTCAGTAAAGTGGCAGGATACAAAATTAACACGCAAAAGTCAGTACCTTTTCTGTACACTAACAATAAATTTTCTGAAAGAAAAAGAAAAAGAAATTGATCCCATTCACAATGACATCAAAAACAATAAAATACCTAACAAGTTTCATCACAGAGGTGAAAGATCTCTATTCTGAAAACTGCAGACACTGATGAAAGAAATTCAGGATGACACAAATAAATGAAAAGGTATCCCATGTTCATAGATTGGAAGAATATTGTTAAAATATCAATACTACCAATAGCCATCAATAGACTCAATACAATCACTATCAAGGTTACAACTGCATTTTTTATAGAAAATTAAAAAAACAATTTTTCAATATTTACTTTTTTTGAGAGAGAGAGAGAGAGACAGAGCATGAGCAAGGTAGGGGCAGACAGAGAAGAAGACACAGGATCCGAAGCAGGCTCCAGGCTCTGAGCTGTTAGCACAGAGCCCGATGCAGGGCCTGAACTCATGAACCACAAATCATGACCTGAGCTGAAGTCAGATGCTTAACCAACTGAGCCACCCAGGTGCCCCTACAGAAAATTTTTAAAAATACACTCAAAATTTATATGGAACCACAAAAGACTCTGAATAGCCAAATCAATCCTGAGAAGAAAGAACAGAACAGGATCATACTTCCTAATTTCAAACTATACTGTAAAGCTATAGTGACTAAAACAATATGGTACTGGCATAAAAAGAGACAAAAAGAGACCAGTGGAACAGAATCCAGAGCCCAGAATAAACCAGAGTATATATGGCCAACTAATATTTGACAAGGGAGCCAAGAATACTTGGTGTAGAAAAAAATAATCTCTTTAATAAGTGGTGCTGAAATAACTGGATATTCACATACAAAAGAATGAAACTGGACCCAAACTTTGCACCACTCACAAAAATTTCCTTGAAATGGATTAAAGACTTAAATGTAAGACCTGAAATTATGAAATTCTAGAAGAAAACAGGAAAAAAGCTCCTTGACATGTGTGTTGGCAATAATTTTCTAGAAATTCCAGCTAAAACACAAGCAACAAAGGGACCATACCAAACTTAAAAGCTTCTGCACAAAGAAATGTGTCAACAAAACGAAGAGACAATCTATAGAATGGGAAAAAATGTTTGTAAACCATATATCTGATGAGGGGTGAATACCCAAAAAAATATTTTAAAAACTCCTACAATTCAATAGCAAAACAAAACAAAACAAAACAAAACAAAACAAAACAAAAAACAAATAGTAGAATTTAAAAATGGGCAAAGCAACTGAATAAATATTTTTGCAAAAAAGATGGTCAACAGATACATGAAAAAATGCTTCAAAATCACTAGTCATTAGAGAAATGCAAATTAAAACCACAATGAGATATCTCATGCCTATTAGAATGGACAGCATTAAGAAATGAGATGATAAATGCTAGCATGCATATGTAGAAAAGGGAAAACTTGTGCACTGATGGTGGGACCGTAATGTAAGTATTTGGTACAGTCACTATGGAAAACAGTATGAAGTTTCCTCATAAGAATTAACAATAGAACTACCATTTGATCCAGAAATGTTACTTCTGGGAATATATCTAAAGGAAACAAAAACTCTAACTTGAAAAGATATCTGCACTCCCATGTTCACAGCAGCATTATTTACCATACGAAGACAAGGAAAACAACCTATGTGTCTATCAATAGATGAATGGATAAAGAAGTAATATATGTATTTCACACACACACAAACAATGGAATATTACTCATCTATAAAAAAAAAACAAGGAAATTCTATCAATCGGGACAGCATGGATGAAACTTGAAGGCATACTGCTAAGTCAGACAGAGAAAGACAAATACTGTATGATCTCACTTAAATGCAGAATCTCAAGAAACAGAACAAAACAAAACACCTAACTCACGGAAAAAGAGGTAAGACATGTGGTTACCTAAGACAGGGGCTGAGGGGAGGTAGAATTAAAGAAAAGTGGTCAAAAGGTATAAACTTCCAATTATAAGATAAATAAGTAATAGAGATGTAATGTACAATATGATTGCTATAGCTAACACTGCTGTATGATATACAGGAATGTTGTTAAGAGAGTATATCTTAAGAATTTTCTTCACAAGAAGAATTTTTTTTCTTTTTATTTTATCTATATGAGATAATGGATGTTAACTAATCCTACTGTGGTAATCATTTCGTAATATATGTTAATAAACAATCATTTCGTATACCTTAATCTTATATAGTGATACATGTCAATCCGTTCTCAATAAAACTAAAAATAATTACAAATGAATCGGGTTTGAAAAAATTGGAATTTAAATTTAAGATGATTTTTGTGCTAGCCTTCTACATCTTTATTTTTTTTTTACATGAGCTATGTTAATATTTGTCTTTACAAAATTTCCCTCTTTTGTATGTGATGCTCCATAAACTTCAAGATATTTCTGAAGTGGTTTCTGCCCTCCAAATTACTATATAGGTTTCTAAAATCTGTCTTTAGGTGTGGTCTTCATGTTACCATATTCAACACTAATTAAGTTGTTCAAACATATTGGGTTAACAAAACACCCTCAATGAAAAAGCACTGCTTCTATGCCACAGATGACAAGTCTTTAGGTATATGTTTTCATTTGTTTGATCTCCCTTGCATTTATTATAGAGAGATACAGCATATTTTTTTTTCTTTTATTTGGTGGAAATAGTCTGCATGAGAGAAAAGCAAAAGAAAGGAAAAGGAAAAGTTACAAAAAAAAATTAACAGCATGGATTACAGTCTCTCAATCTACTGGGTTTTTCATAGAAAACTAATTAGAGGCAAAGAGACTATTTTCTCTCAATACCAGAAGGTAGCTTATAAACAAAGGGGGAAACTATTTGCTTTACACTGTGTTTTACAAACTGAAATAGCAAAATATTTTAACTTTGAGATAACGAGAAATGTAAATTTAAAGGTTCAGGAGACACTCAATTTAATGTCATTCATGACTTCACACAGAAGCCTTTGCTGGTTTTCTTTTTATCATACGAAATGCACAAATATTAGATCCTAGTACATCAAAGTTATGTAGTACACATCTCACCATGATGAATATTATAATCCTTGAATGTAAAAGCTATATTAGTAACAAAATAAAATCAACATGTTTCCCAAAGATAATCAGTACTCAGTTACTTTCATGAGGCCACATAAGGCAGTTAGTAGAGATAACATTAAATATATTTGTTTGCTGAAATGAAGGCTATTATAATTACCAATATATTTGCCCAGGCAAATCAGTATTACTCACAGCCCTGCCTCTTACATATAGCTCTTCAACTGATAAAGTTCTTATCACAAGTCATTAAAATAGTGGCTAATAGATACAAGGAAACAGAGTTAATTTTAAAAAGAAATGCTATTCACTGAAACTGAATAAAATCTGGGTAAAATAAAGTTTGAAAAAATAAAATCAATTAAAGCCCATCCATTAAAGAAAGTCTGACTCCAATTCCAAATTAAACATGTGGTTCTCTGTAGCAGAAAGTCTTCTCTATAGAGGATAAAAATAGATGAACTTACAAAATGCAGCAGCGCCTTGTTTAATCACAGCAGGACAACTGAGTATATTCTCTCAGAATTCTTCTTGGGTACATTTCCTGAAAAAGAAAATTTAAATAAACTTAAAGGCTGAACTTAAAAAAAATTAACTATAAAGGAAACTAAGTTTGTGTAATGGAAAGACCGACCACACAAATACTGTACAAATTGTAGGCCTATCTAAATAGTCACGAAACCATAATATCACAGAGAGTGTTCCTAATGTCATTTGTGCCAATATTCAGGTCATGAGAAAGAATTTCTATCAATTTCTAAACAGTTCCAAAATATTTAGATACCTCAGTATGTTAAGAGAGGGTCAACTGAAGGTTTATTTTCTGTAAGACAAAAAAAAGTTGTTTGTATCATGTATGTGCGGCTGAGCAGCTAAGACACTCAGCAATAACTCCAAAGTCAGAGGACAAACAAAAACTCCCAACTAGAATACCTGGTGCCACGTTGATACAGTTATTTCATGATGATTAGCCTGAAATCAACAGAATGTTTGAAATATAATGAGGGTTGATGGAGGGTGGGAGGGACGGGAAAGTGGGTGATGGGCATTGAGGAGGGCACCGGTTGAGATGAGCACTGGGTGTTGTATGGAAACCAATTTGACAATAAATTTCATATCAAAATAAAAAAAGAAATATAATGAGGATGAACAAAAATATGACATACTTGAAGGATATACAAAACAACACTGTGTGAAGCTAAGCAACAGGTTCACTTATGGATCCTTAGACATTCTAAGCAGCGTATCAAGAAGAAACAAGCCAGGTGGGTGCACTCCCTCTTACATCCCTATGTATAAAACAGCACGAACTATTCCATCCTTCATTTGTTTTAGAATTCACTCCAAAGGAAGGCAAACATGACTACAATATTGAATTGCCTATGCGTGCTTGAAAGGAGTAACAATGTCAATTGTCCATTCAGTGAGCTGAACATCAATCTCTTAGAATCTCCCCTTATTCTTTTTTTCTATGAAGAAAGATCACAAGGTAGTATTTTAACAAACTATTAGAAGATATTATTGATCATTTTTCAAAGAATGTATAAAGTAACATTGTAGTTGTAGATAAAATATGACATGTTCATATGAATTATATATAATATGAATTATATATAATGTGAAATATGTGTAATATGAAATATTATATTTATACATCTATTTATAGAATCGATATACAGGGAGCAAAGTGAACATTGTATAATAGCTATTTGAAATTAGCTTGTCTATAGAATTAGTAAATTAACTTACAAAAGTCAACTGCTGCTAGGAACACACTGTAGCCATATCTTGTAGAAAAACGAAATTCAGACTATATACAACAAATTGAAAACCAGATAAGTCAGAGAAATAACAATCACAACAAAAGTTTCCATAAGGGAAGAATAAAGTATATAGAACTATGAGAATTGCTATTAATTTTTGTTATTATCAATGCAGTTTTAAACACAAATAAGTCTTTTATTTCTACTTTCACTGCATATTTTTAAATAAGTTGCCTATTTTCAAATACCCAAAATATAAAGAATATGACCAATCAAACACCCATCAACAACTGCAGATGATTTCTTTTACAATTAAAGAAAGGTATTCTTCTTGGGCTCAGAATAGTCCAACTGCTGTCATCCAGCTTTAACTATGGCTACCTTGTTTTGCTCAAATTAAACTGGATAGCTTAAAATTTTTACGTGTTTCAAAAGACCTCATAGTTAAAATTATATAATTTAAATGAAATTTAGTTATTAAAATCTGAGTTTCAAGTAGAAAGTATTGCAAAATATCAACGGATCTATTAGCATAATGAAAACAAATAGAAACCCTAACAAACTGTTCAAAAATTATACTGTCATTAATTGCATGAGACCACTATTAGGCATTATGTTACTTCATCATTTTAGGCTTTCCGAGCTGGCCTTTCAAAGCTTAATAAACCAGATGCTTTTCTTCTTCATATGTCCCTATTCGACATTTACTTCCCTTTGTGTAATAAGGCATGACAGTCAACAAAGGGAGGAAGGTAGATGGGAGGAAGAGGAATAAGAGATAGGAAGTAAGGGAAGAAGGGAGATAGAACAAACCTTACATAAAGAGATATGTATTTGGGGAAAGGAGGGATTCTAAGACTAAACTGTAGTGACCACAGTGTTCTTATATATTTTGGCATGTGGTGAGGTGGGTGTCAAAATTATCTCTGTATAAGCAACTGGGGAGAATGCTGAGAGAGAATTAAGTAAATAGAAAACTGCATAGATAAATTTATCCCACAAATAAATCATACAAGCAGAAGTGGGAGAATGTCATGATTTAATTAACAGATGGTACATAATGACTAGATATGTGATTTATCTTTCAAACCATTCTGCCATGATGAATACTGAAGATTCTTTTGCAAAAAGGGAGAATATAGGTTACAGTTGTTTCACTAAAAATTGTGAAAATTTTGTTTCACTAAAAATGCTGGATGGGTTTGGGTATTCAGATTGAGCATAGCACATCTAATGGTGTTCCAGTAACTTGAAACATTTTCACTTTTGTATTTTCATTATAAATGTTTATCCGAAATAGTTTATTTGCATACTTACTATGCCAAACTTCCAGTAAATGGGATAAACTGTTCTATTATAATACAATAGGATCAATATACATCATTCCACTTGAGTTTGCAAAGGAGAAACAAATCTGATAAACTAATAATCAAATATATAGTGGTGATTTAATACTATCTATAATAATCTGTACCTCTAAACAAGTAGCTGGGCTTCAAATTGGTATATCCATCAATATTTATCTATTTATCTATCTGCTTTCATATGCTTATAATATATATGTATCTGTAAAATTAAAAAATCTCTCCCTGCATTAATTTAGTGGATATATTTATATTTAATGTATTTTTATTGAAGTTTATATCAACTTCATTTTGTTGATTGCAACATTGCTGCAAAGTACTACTGAATCCCCTATCTATGTCTAGAAGGTGCTTTCATTATGATATAAATTATTATTTAACTGTAATTTTTTAAAAATTTTTTTGACATTTATTTTTGATAGAGAGACACAGAGCACAATTGGGAAGGGGCAAAGAGAAAGAGACACAGAATCTGAAGCAGGCTCCAGGTTCCAAGCTGTCAGCACAGAGCCCCACATGGAGGGTAAACTCACAAACCACAAGATCATGACCTGAGCCGAAGTCGGACACTGGACCGACTGAGCCACCCAGGTGCCCCTATTTAACTGTAATTAATCATTAATAATATAAAACTAAGTATTGACACACTCTTAAATGAGAGATTATTAGATAATGATGCATTCACTGTAAAAGAATCAAAATATTTAGTGTGGAAGTTTGGTCATTAGAAAAATTAAATGTTGTGTTAAAACTTACTGTTATTTTCCGAGGCAGACCACATATGATGTTATATTACACTTGATTATTTTTGCTAAGTAGTGGAAACACAATAAAATGTACAATAAAGTTATAAGAATACAATTATTATAAACTTATTTTCTTATAATAAAAAATATTGAGACAAGAAGACAAAAAATGGAAAACTTTCCACCAAAAAAAAAAAGAAAATTAGAACACTGAAAAAAAAAAACTGAAGAATGAGGACTGAATGACAGAAAAGGGGGTAAAAAACCTCAGAGCTATTACTTTTGCAGAATGTAGTATGAATCATCACTAATAGAACAGGATGTGAAATTATCTCCCACTTCTATGTCTACAAGGACTACTGACTTTCAATAAAAAACTAGCAGAAAAACAAAATCCTGAAAACTTCATCAAACCAAATGTATTCCACCAAAATCTCAAAATATGGACACATTTTTCATATTCATCAGAAAGCTACTCTTGCTAAGAATCATCATCTCATAAAATAAAGCTTGACATTACAAAAGTCAGCACAGATAGGAAGTTTTGGGATATTTGTCATATTCTTATTTTCTCAAATGAAAAAAATCACTATATTCTGTTTGCTTTATGCAAAGAATCTTGTAGTCAGTGTGAATTTCTGCAGGTATAAGAAATATCAATGAATACTTGAGAATGACCAATACTCAACTCTGGTGAGTGAGTAAACAAGAGTAGAAGAGACTGAAAGGCAATCACAGGATCAGGTATTGAAAATGTAAATCTAATTTGGAAAAATCAATAACTACTTTTGTTGAAGAACAGACACGAAATGAAAATAAGAGATGGCATGTTTTTGAACACATAATATACATAATTTTGGTTTTGGCAAAGCAAATGTGTTCAGAAGATCATCCAAGGAAGTTTGAGAGTGATAATTGAAATTTCTGCATTTGGCAAAGATCATAGCAAAACTTGATAATATTATGAAAGGATATTTATTCACACTAAAAACACTGGCATCCAGTAATATGACACATTTAAGAAATAATATACAAAGTTGAATAATTAGATTTATTACAGAAGTAATGAATCATTCTTTTTGAAGGAAATGTTAAATGTCATTCAAATTATTTTAGATACAGCTCATGATGTAATCTTTGTATAACAAATTATAATTGGTGAGAATTTGATAATTTGAAATTTTCAATATTTTTATGTAAACATTTTTAGGACATTTTTTCCAAGACAAAATTTTTGCAAATTCCTAACATTCAGAATCTAGGGGGAAGTATTGATGACTATGGATGTCATACCTGCCACAAAATATGCAAAAGAAAAATAGATTTCAGTAAAATTTTAATTTGAGGAGGCAATACCCAAAAGAAAATTCTATGGAATTAATTTTTTTTATCTTTCTGTCTAGTCTGTAGGCATGAATACTTAATGATACAGAAAAAATTTCTCTGAACATTACTGATCTTGTCTTATGAGGCTGAAGATCTTAACAATATTCCTTGGCTTCAATTAAATTTCGGATGTTATTGAAAAATTTTCAACCATAAAAATGAAAACATTATGAATATTCAATGTATAAGTTAAATTGATGCTTCATAACAGTAAAACTCAACACTATCAAGCAATTCTGTATATAAATCTCTTGATGAAAATGCTAGACAATGGTGTACATTCCAAAATACCTGCTTTTAAATTTATTTCCTAGTTCTGCATGATGCACTAAGTTAAAGTAGCAATTCAGAGGAATCTACAACATTTTTTGTGAACGACCAGATTCTAGATGTTTTAGGCTTTGCAAGCCACATATAGTCTGGGTTGTGCTGCATACTCGTGTGTGTGTGTGTGTGTGTGTGTGTGTGTGTGTGTGTGTGTGTGTGTGTGTATGTGTCAAAACATAAAAACAAAAACAAAAACATTCTTAGCTCATGGACCATACAAAAGCAAGCCACACTTTGCCAGTTTCAGTTTCAGAGTTTCCTAATACAGTAGCCACTAGCCACTTGTAAATTTAAGTAATACAATAAAAACCTCAGTTTCTCAGATACAGCAGCTACATTCCAAATTCTCAATAGCCACATGTAGATTTAAACTTTAGCAATTAAATTAAACAAAAATAAAAATTATCCAGCTCTCAATAATTCCAAGAACTCAATAGGCACATGTGGTTACTGGTTACTGCACTGAACACTAAAGATAGAAAGCATGTTGAGAAAGTTCTATTGGATAGTACTATTTTAGAAACAATATATTCAAGAACCCAATGTGGGTGTATCAGTGTGTGTGTATCTCTTATAAGCATTAGGAAAATTCCGAGCAAAAATGGCTGAATCTCTTGACATTGATACTAACCCCTGGCTTGTAGAAAAGACAAGAATTTAAAAGATGACTTAATTTGACTATGAATTCCATTCCATCTTTAATGTAAAACTGAACATTTCTGCATTTGGCAAAGATCAATATCTCAACTCAATGTCTCCTTTAAATAATTGAATAATTGCTATTCTCAAAGAATATTTCACAATACTCAGGACACCTGGGTGGTTCAGTCGGTTAAACGTCCGACTTTGGCTCAGGTGATGATCTCACAGTTCGTGGGTTCGAGCCCTGTATCAGGCTCTGTGCTGACAGCTCAGAGTCTGGAGCCTGCTGCAGATTCTGTGTCTTCCTGTCTCTCTGCCCCTCCCCTGCTTACGCTCTGTCTCTCAAAAATGAATAAATGTAAAAACAAATTTTTTAAGAATACTTCACAATACTAAAAAAAGAAACCTTTCTCATTTTAGATCAATGCTTAAACATTTTAATGGGCACACATGTCATCTAGGAACCTTTTTAAAATGCAGATTCTGATACAGTAGTTCTGAATTGGGCTATAAATTGTGCATTTCTAACAAATTCTTAAGTGATACTGAAACATCTGGCCCAGGGACATATAGCTTCAGGATGATGTATGCAATTTGGTGGATTATGATAAATATAAATGGAAATTAATACTTACTATTGACTAAACCGAGTAATAATATGTATTGTCAGGAACTAAGAACCTTAAGCCATTCTTTAAAGTCCAGTATGACATTCATTAAGTATTTAAAATATTTGCATTAGCAATTTACAAGGTAGTTTTATTTTTTATTTTTTTTTCAACGCTTATTTATTTATTTTTGGGACAGAGAGAGACAGAGCATGAACGGGGGAGGGGCAGAGAGAGAGGGAGACACAGAATCGGGAAACAGGCTCCAGGCTCCGAGCCATCAGCCCAGAGCCTGATGCGGGGCTCGAACTCACGGACCGCAAGATCGTGACCTGGCTGAAGTCGGACGCTTAACCGACTGCGCCACCCAGGCGCCCCTACAAGGTAGTTTTAAAATATGACTTCCCAGGGGCATCTGGGTGGCTCAGTCAGTGGAGCGTTGGACTCCTGACTTAGGCTCAGATCATGACCTCACAGTTTCATGAGTCTGAGCCCTGCATCAAGTTCAAGTGTGGAGCCTGCTTGAGATTCTCCCTCTCTCTCTGCCCTTCCCCTGCTTGCACTCCCTACTTCTCTCTCAAAAATAAATAAATAAATAAATAACGGATTAATGATATTCCATCACTTATTTTTAAAAAATGTTTTCCCGGGGTGCCAGAGTGGCTCAGTGGGTTAAACATCCAGCTTCAGTTCAAGCCATGATCTCGCGGTTCATGAGTTCAAGTCCCACATCGGGCTCTGTGCTGACAGCTCGGAGGCTGGAACCTGCTTCGGATTCTGTGTCTCCCTCTCCCTCTGCCCCTCCCCTGCTCACACTCTGTCTCTGTCTCTCAAAAATGAATAAACATTAAAAAAAAACTTTTTAATGTTTTCCCAGAATATTCAATGTCCTTTGTCAAATGTAAATGTGACTTTTCTAAATTAAGTTTATTAGAAAGGATTTTTCTACAAAAAGACTATCAAATATACCAAACTCTAAAGTAAAAAACTCAGTATTGGAACATATAAATATTAAAACTGTCTAAGTAATTTAATTTTGAATTTCTGATTTCCATTACAGAATTTCAGTTGCCTCAATGTCAATCTCTTTATGCCTTCTCAAAAACTAGAAGTCAATAAGTTTATAAAACAAAATTACCCATATCCTACAGAATAATTAATAGACAGTTGTAAAACTTTCAATAACAAGTAAATGAATATATGAAATCAACACTGACAGGGGTGTCTGGGTGGCTCAATTGGTTGGGCATCCACCTTGGGCTCAGGTCATGATCTTGTGGTTCGTGAGTTCAAGCCCTGCATCAGGCTCTGCAATGACAGTTCAGAGCCTGGAGCCTACTCTCTCTGCCCCTCTCCCTCTCTCTCTGCCCCTCTCCCACTCGCTGTCTCTCCTTCTCTCTCAAAAATAAATAAATATTTAAAAATTTAAAAAAAACAGAAATCAACATTGACAGTTTGCATCCATTCCTAGGCAGAAGCCGATTATGAAAACAGAAGTGGGGTAAGTAAAGTTGAGTCCTAGTGGTCACAGAAAGCAGTCAACATCAATTAGAGTGTGTAACTATAAGTACAGAAAAAGATGATTTACCAAAGAGATAAACAGAAGCAAACAATTCATAATACATATAATTAGGATCACCAAGAAGAAAAATCAAATAATGAAATAGAGTATCTTAAAATATAATTCAAGAAAACATTCCAAAAAGAAAATAAATTCTTTATGTATTATAAAAGTGTCAACCTGCACTTGAAAATATAGTCAAATAAAAAACATGCTAATAAGTATCCTAATAAAATTATTATTTTTGGATGCAGAAAAACATCCACTGGACATACAATGAAAAAGAAATGTTTCACAGAGAAACAAAAGAAAATTTGGTTGACCACAGACTTCTTGACAGAAATATGCTAAATAAGGAAACATTGGTGAAACATTATCAATGAAGTAATTCAGGGTGTGAGATGAGTTTAGACACAGCCAGGTTATTTTTTTTTAATTTTTTTTTAATGTTTCTTTATTTTTGAGACAGAGAGAGGCAGAGCATGAACGGGGGAGGGGCAGAGAGACAGGGAGACAGAGAATCAGAAGCAGGCTCCAGGCTCTGAGCCATCAGCCCAGAGCCCGACGCGGGGCTCGAACTCACGGACCGCGAGATCGTGACCTGGCTGAAGTCGGACGCTTAACCGACTGAGCCACCCAGGTGCCCCCACAGCCAGGTTATTTTTAAGCATCAAGGCTTAGCAAAACAATATTAAGCTTTTGAGAACTGAGAGGATGCTATATTCATGAACCCTTCTTTAGAGCTCTAGCTAATCAAAAGACAATTAGGGAAATTTTGACAAATCAAGTAGTGAGGAGCATTTTATATATTTATTTGTGAACTAAAGAGAACAGTACAGACTGGGATATTTGTGGAAGAATAGTAAGTAAAGGTTATGAATTTAGACACAGTAGAAATAGTTCAACTATGAAATGAGAAGAGAAGCAGAAGAAAAAGGCTAGATGATTAGCACATAGAAACTATTAAAAATGGATATTACTTAACACTAAAGCTAACAAAGCAAATAACAGAAAGATAACTAAGGCAAGTAGTGAGAGAACTGTAACAAGCATGAATATAATTGTTAGAACAAAGTTGCAAATCTTGCTAAATAAAAAAAAATTACAAAATAGTACAGTACACAGAAAACCTAATGAATGAAACAGTAATGTAAAATATAATACACACAATAACTTGATTTTGTAAGACGGAGCTGAAAACAAATACTATAATGACTTCAATAAATATAAACATTCTTAATTCACCTTTAATTTTTTTAAGTTTATTTACTTATTTTGACAGAGACAGAGACAGCATGAATGGGGCAGGAGCAGAGAGAGGGAGAGAGAATCTCAAGCAGACTCTGTGCTGCCAGCACAGAGCCCAATGCAGGGCTCAAATTCATGAACTGTGAGATCATGACCTGAGCTGAAACCAAGAGTCAGATGCTTAACGACTGAGCCACACAGGCACCCCTCACCTTTAATTTTTTAAGGCAAAATTCAATTCTGTTCTGAATATAAGATCCACAGATAAACAAAATTGATTCAAAAAAGCAAAATATAAAAGGATATGCAAAGGTATCCTAGTCAAAGTAAGTAAAATGATCCAACATTCAAATGTAGTAATTTTCAATTCTAATATAAGAAAGTAAAATGCGGATCCAAAAACACGAAAACAGGCAACAAAACAAGCACATATAATGACAACTTACACTGATAAAGGCCAAAAATCACAATGAAGATGTAAGAGTTATAAATACCTAAAAGAAATAACACCACAACCACCTTCAAAATAAACAAACTCAAGTAGAATCAGGGATAAGTCTTCATATCAATACAAGTTAGCCATACAGGAGATCCTCAAAAACTCTTAGCAAGTCTTAGAGTAGAAATCATACAAACAATACTCCCTAATCACAACACAGTAAAACTAAAAAATAATCACAAAAGTTATTAAAATCTCCATCACTCAAAATTTTTAAAAACTTACTCAATTTCAGATTTGAAGTGATCATTTGTTGCCAAAATTAAAATATTTTTTAAAATAATGATAGTGACATCTTAGGATGTCAAAACTTATTATTTATAATAAAAACATTAATCAAAGGAAATTCTTTAAATACACAGATCACAAATTTTAAAAAAGTGTTTAAATGAGTCAAATATTAAACTCAACAGCTTTGGAAAAAAGTAAACCAAAAGGAAGAAAAAAATAAACATAAAAACACTGAGGTGAAACATTTTGTAAAGAAGTAGTAATAAATTATCCTTTGAGAAAAAAATTAATAAAAACATCAAAACCATGAGCTAAACTAATACGCACATGACAGAAATCATAACACCAATTGATAAGAACAATGCAATGACCTTTGAAACTGATGATGTTCAAAACTACTAAGACATTTTGCACAAGTATATGCAAATGAATTGGAAACTAGCTGAAATATATAATTCCATAAGAAAATATATTTTACAGAAATTGACAGTAGCAGGAAACAAAGCTTAAGTGGTCCCACTTCTAAAAAAGGAATAAAGTTATAAAACAAATACCACACACAAAACCAGGCTCAGATATTTTCACAAACGAAATCAATCAAATCTTCAAAGACCAAATAATGTTAATGCTATTTAAACTGTTCTTGAGAATACACAAAAAAACATTTCTAATGATTTTTATGAAGTGAATATAATACCAATGCTTGATTAAATTGTACTACATAAGAAAGCTATAATCTATAGGTCTATTCATAAAAAATCATAAGTAAAATATTAATCTAATTGCTCATTAAAAAACTTAATGCATTATTACAGTGAGATTTATTCCAGAAATTCAAGGATGGTTCAATATTAGGAAATTCATTAATACAATTCATCAAATAAATAGACTTATGGAGAAAAACCTGATGATCATCTTAAGTGCTGAAAATATTTTTGTCATTCAACCATCATTCTTTTTTTTAAGCTTTTATTTAAATTCTAGAGGGTTGATGGGGGGTGGCAGGGAGGGGAAAGTGGGTGATGGGCATTGAGGAGGGCACCTGTTGGGATGAGCCCTTTGTAGCAATGTGGATGGAACTGGATAGTGTTATGCTAAGTGAAATAAGCCATACAGAGAAAGACAGATACCGTATGGTTTCACTCTTATGTGGATCCTGAGAAACTTAACAGAAACCCATGGAGGAGGGGAAGGGAAAAAAAAAAGAGGTTAGAGTGGGAGAGAGCCAAAGCATAAGAGACTCTTAAAAACTGAGAACAAACTGAGGGTTGATGGGGGGTGGGAGGGAGGGGAGGATGGGTGATGGGTATTGAGGAGGGCACCTTTTGGGATGAGCACTGGGTGTTGTATGGAAACCAATTTGACAATAAATTTCATATATTGAAAGAAAAAAAAATTCTAGTTAACATGTAGCATAATATTGGTTTCAAAGGTAGAATTTACTGATTCATCACTTGAAATATAACACCCAAGGTTCATCACAAAAAGTGTCTCCTTAATACTCACCACACATTTAGCCCATCCCCACCCATCACTCCTCCAGCAATCCTCAGTTTGTTCCCCATCATTAAGAGTCTCTTATGGTTTGTCTCTCTCTCTCTCTTTTACTTTTTCCATTCTACTATGTTCATCTGTTTTGTTTCTTAAATTCCACATGAGTGAAATTTGTCATTCTCTGACTGAATTATTTCACTTAATGTAATACACTCTAGGCCCATCCACATCATTTCAAATGGCAACATTTCATTCTTTTTTCATGGCTGAGTAATATTCCAGTGTGTGTGTGTGTGTGTGTGTGTGTGTGTGTGTGTGTGTGTGTACACACACATACATACCACCTCTTCTTTATCCATTCATCAGTCAATAGACATTTGGGCTGTCTCCATAATGTAAACATGAGGGTGCATATGCCCCTTCAAATTAGCACTCTTGCATCCTTTGGGTAAATACCTAGTAATGCAATTACTGGATCATAGTGTAGTTCTTTTTTTAACTTTTTGAGGAGCCTCCTGTTTTCCAGAGTGGTTGCACCAGTTTGCTTTTCACCAACATTGTAAGAGAGTTTCCTTTTCTCTGCATCCCCATCAACATCTGTTGTTTCCTGGGTTGTTAATTTTGGCCATTCTGACAGGTCTAAGGTAGTATCTCATTGGAGTTTTGATTTGCATTTCCCTGATGATAAGTGATGTTGAGTATCTTTTCACGTGTGTGTTAGCTATCTGGAGGTCTTCTTTGGAAAAATCTCTGTTTATGTCTTCTGCCCATTTCTTAATTGGATTATTTGGTTTTTGGGTGCTGAGTTTGATAAGTTCTTTATAGATTTTGGATACTATTTATTTATCAGATATGTAATTTGCAAATACCTTCTCCTATTCCATCAACTGTCTTTTAGTTTTATTGATTGTTTCCTTTGCTGTGAAGAGGATTTTTATCTTGATGAAGTCCCAATAGTTCATGTTTGCCTTTGTTTCCCTTGCCTCCAGAGACATGTCTAGTAATTCTTGTTACTCTGGCTGAGGTGAAAGAGGTTGCTGCCTGTGTTCTCCTCTGGGATTTTTATGGTTTTCTGTCTCACATTTAGATCTTTAGTCCATTTTGAATTTATTTTTGTGTGTGGTGTAAGAAAAGTGGTTCTGTTTCATTCTTTTGCATGTTGCTGTCCAGTTTTCCCAACACTATTTGTCAAAGAGACTGTCTTTTATCCATTATGCATTCTTGCCTCCTTTGCCATAGATTTATTGACCATAAAATGTGGGGGTTTTTTTTGTTCTATTCCTAAAACCATAAAATTCTTAGAAAAAAACATAGGCAGTAATTTATTTGTCTCCTCTGGCAATGGAAACAAAAACAAAATTAAACAACTGAGACTACACTAAAATAAAAAGTTTTATATTTTAAGTAAGAAGCTTTTGCACAGCAAAGAAAACAACTGACAAAAGAAAAAGGCAACCTACTGAATGGAAGAAGATATTTGTAAATGATATATCTGATAAAGGACTGATATGCAAGATATATAAAGGACTTATATGACTCAATACCAATAAGAAATGGACACAGGACATGAACAGATACTTTTCCAAAGACGACATACAGATGGCCAACAGACACATAAAAAGATTTTCAACATGACTCATCATCAGGGAAATGCAAATAAAAACCACAATGAGATATCACCTCACACCTATCAGAATGGCTGCATTCAAAAACAGGAGAACAACAAGTGTTAGGGTGTGGAGAAAAAAGGGACCTTCTTGCCCTGTTGGTGGGAATGCAAGATCATGCAGTCACTGTGGAAAACAGTGTGGAGTTTCCTCACAAAGTTAAAAATATAACTGCCTTAAAATCCAATAATCACACCACTGGATATTTACCCAAAGAAAATGAAAACACTAATTCAAAAAAATACACGCACCCCTATGCTTATTGCGGTATCATTTACAATAGCCAAGACTTGAAAGCAATCCAAGTGTCCATCCATAAATGAATGGATAGAGAAGCTGTGGTATATACATATGATGGAATACTTCTCAGTCATAAAAGAGAATGAAATCTTGCCATTTGTAACAATGCAGATGACCTAGAGAGTATAATGCTATATAAAATAAGTCAGTCAGAGAAAGACAAATACCATATGACTTCACTTATATGTGGAATTTAAGAAGCAACATAAATGAACAAACTAAAAAAGAGACGAAAAAGCAGAATCAAATACAAGGAACTAAGGGTTGCCAGAGGGGAAGTGGGTGTGGGGGATGGGTGGAAAATAGATAAAAGGGATTAAGAATACATTTATCTGAGGAGCACTGAGAAATGTATAGAATTGTTGAATCATTATATTGTACCTCTGAAACTAATATAACAGAGTTTATTAATTATACTTAAATTAAAAAAGTAAAATAAATGGCCAAAAAGCATGAACAGTGAATTCACATGAAAAGATACAGGAATGCCTCATTTTATTGATCTCCACCTCCACTTGATAGTGCTTCACAGATACTGAGGTTTTTTTACAAACTGCAGGTATACAGCAAGCACATGTTGGACTGGTCTCTTGGTGTCATTTTTCCAACAGCACTTGTTCACTTCATTGTCTCTGGGTCAGATTTTGGTATTTTTTAAATATTTTAAACTTTTTTGCTATTATCGTATTTGTTATGGTTAGCTGTGACCTTTAATGTTACTATTATAACTGTTTTGAGGCCATGAACCACGCGTACCCATATAAGACTGAGAACTTATTTGATAAATGCTGTGTTCTGATTGCTCCACTGACAGACCATTCCCTAGTCTCACTGTCTCTCCTCGGGCCTCCCTATTCTCTGAGACGCGTTTTTGAAACTAGACCAGTTAAGAACCCTGCCATGGCCTCTAAATGTTCAGGTGAAAAAGAGAGGTGCACACCTCTCACTTTAAATCAAATGCTAGACATAATTAAGCTTAGTGAGGAAAGCATGTTGAAAGCCAAGATAGGCCAAAAGCTAGACCTCTTGGGCCAAACATTAGCCAAACTGGATGCAAAGGAAAAATCCTTGAAGGAACGGAAAAGTGCTACTCCACTGAACACACAAATGATTTAAAAAAAGCAAAACCGCTTTATTGCTGATTGGAGAAGGTTTTAGTGATCTGGAGAGAAAATCAAGTCAGCCACAACATTCCTTTCAGCCAAAGTCTAATCCAGAGCAAAGACCCAGCTCTCTTCAATACTGTGGAGGCTGAAAGAGGTAAGGAGGATACAAAAGAAAAGTCTGAAGCTAGCAGAGGTTGGTTCATGAGGGTAAGGAAAAAAGCCAACTCCATAACACAAGAAGACCAAGGTGAAGCAACAAATATTAATGAAACTGATCTTCAAGTTATCCAAAAGATCTAGCTAAGATAATTAATGAAGGTGGCTACCCTGAAAAATAAATTTTCTATGTTGCAGAAAGCTGTACATTGGAAGAAGATGCCATCTAGGACTTACATAGCTAGAGAGGAGAGGTTAATGCCTGGTCTCAAAGCTTCAAAGGGTGGGCTAACTCTCTTGTCAGGTGCTAATGCAGCTGGTGACTTTAAGTTGAAGTCAACATTCATTTATCATTCTGGAAATCCTAGGGCCCTTAAGAATTATAGGAGGGGTGCCTGGGTGGCAATTCGGTTAAGCGTCTGACTCTTGATTTCAACCTGGGTCATGATCTTGCAGTTTGTGGGTTCAAGCCCCACATCAGGCTCTATGCTGACAGCACAGAGCCTGCTTGGGATTCTCTCTCTCTCTCCCTCTCTCTCTGTGACTCTCCCTTGCTCTCATTCTCTCTCTCTCTCTCTCTCTCTCTCTCTCTCTCAGAATGAATAAACTTAGAAAAAAGAATTATGGGAAATCTACTCTGTGTTCTATAAATGGAACCACAAAGTCTGAATGACAACACATCTGTTTAAACATGGTTTACTGAATATTTCAATCCCAGTGTTGAAACTTACTCCTCAAAAAAAAAGGAAAAAAAAATTCTTTCTATAATATAACTGTTCATTGACAATGTACCTGGTCACCGAAGAGCTCTGATGGGAAAGGCAACAAGATTAATGTTGTTTTCATGCCTGCTAACACTATATCCATTCTTCAGCCGATGGATCAAGGAATAATTGTAACCTTCAAGTCTTCTTGTTTAAGAAATACATTTTGTAAGGCTATAGCTGCCACAGACAGCTTAGATGGACCTGAGAAAAATAAATTGAAAATCTTCTGGAAATGGTTCACCATTCTAGACGCTATTAAAACCATTCGTCATTCATGGGAAGAGGTCAAAGTAGCAACATGAATAGAAGTTTGAAATAAGTTGATTTCAACCCTCATGGATGACTTTGAGGGGTTCAGTGGAGGAAGTAACTGCAAATGTGATGGAAAAGAAAAAGAAGGCAAAGGTAAAGAGTGTAGGGCTTGAGATTTTTAAATACTTCTCTGAACTGAAAGGCTCTAGGAGGCCCAGGAGAAGAGGTTGGCACAGAGAGGCTTAAAGGGTTATTTTAGCAAAATAATAACCTACCTAGAATGTGCATTTTTTGCGTCCTACAACAGAATAATAGTGATTAAGATGGAAGAAGAGCTCTTGTTACAATAACTGTAATTTATCATTTAAAAATACAAACTCAAAATTCTAAATCTGAGGCACCTGGTTGAGTGTCCCACTCGGCTCAGGTCATGATCTCACGGTTTGTGAGTTCAAGCCCCGCGTCAGGCTCTGTGGGAGTGTAGAGCTTGTTTGGGATCCTCCACCCCCTCTCTCTGCCCCTCCCCCGCTTGTGCTCTCTCTCAAAAATAATAAAATTTTTAAAAAAGTTTTTAATTCCAAATCTAACTCATTTTAAAACTCAGTGAAGTGGCTTTATGGTAGTTTGATAACACTCTTTTAAAAAAAAGAGTTCAAAGAGCTGGTTAATAAAGACAAATTAATGTATTTTAACAGTATAAATTTGTACTTTCCTATTTTGTGTAACTGTAGTTAAGCAAAAATAGATATCTATTTGAGACTTTCCTTCTCATTTTGTAGCTGAAATAAATTATCTGAGAATAAATTACCCAAAAGGATGGCAAAGTCTCAGAGAGATGGTCACTGAAAAGCACAGTGATATGCATTTCCACTTACTTATTTTAACCTTTCTTGGAACTAGTTGATTTTATGATTTTATTTTGTGTAATTACCTTTCGTTATATCATTTTTATTATACATAAATGTTGGCTTAACGTAGATTTTTTTTCCCCTCACGGTCTCTTCAATATCAATCAAATGTTGAATGTTCTTTAATAAAATCCTATTCTAAATAAATTTCTAGTTTTAAAATCTTTCTAAAATCATCACATTTATTTTAGAAAGTAAATGCTATGTTACCAAATTTTGATCAAGTCTATTTGTAATTTAAAACGTGGAGCTTTGTAAAAGCATTTGCAATAAATTAGAATAATGTTTTGAATAAGATTCATTAGACTGCAAAAGTCACGCATTATTTTTATAAACATTATCATTTTTAATTTAAGCACCAATGATAAAATCTGGAAGGAAAAAACAGAATATGATATTTTTAAATAAACATATTTTTAAGCATATATGAATGTTAGTTTCTTCCTAGTGTTTTATCACAATAGAATGTTCAAGTATTTTTCAAAGTAATTATGCTTTGAAAAGAGTTATTAAAATAGAGATGTATATTCAAAGGTACAAAAGCAATTTTAAATTCAAATTCTAAATTCAAATTCAAAAACGTTATGGAGTGTTTTGGTTGCCTAAGAAAGATTATGCAGTAGGCAGTTTACTGTTTCTTTCTTACTCAAAATTTCAAATACCAACAATGATTTCATTTACAATTTCACTTCATTTCACTGTTTTAAATAAATGTGCTTCCACCTACAGTATCATTGTTTTATCTATATATAGACAATACTCACAATAATAAAATGTTGGAGTACAGTGTATAATAAAACTCTGCATAGTGCTTTGTCATAAATGAGGAATTCTTATAAGAATCTCTTATTAATCTTCACAACACCTGATGAAGTTTTACCCATTCTCTAAAACTGAGGCTTGGAGAAATTAAGTGACTTCCCAACACTTTGGCAGTAAGTGGCCCCCCCGGGAAAAGATCCCAGATTGGCTGATTTGGGCTCACTGTTCTTTTCAGGATGCCTTAAGTCTCTCAGCGTAAATTAACAAGTTAATTGATACAGTTACATATTATAAATATGAAATAAACAGACTTGAGAGGTTTTCTGCCCACTAAAATTCAAAATTTATAAGCCTTTATTTCATTTAACTTTCTAGGACAGAAGACTTCCTTTACATTGATTTTAAAAAATGATTATCTGTCATTTCTTTATCCACAGGCAGGAGAGTAATGATTTCATAAAATAACGTGACTCATTCTCTTCTTTGGGTTTTAAACATGATTCAAATACCATGAGAAAATCAAGTACCTTCTTGTAAGCATACCGGAATGTATATGAAGTATCTATACTCTATAATGGAAACTACAGAGGGCATTCTCAAAAACCAAGCCCTTTCCAAAATACTGAAAATGCTCGTCCTTGAAGTGCTAAGGTGGCTTCCCCGGGAGAGATGAGCTCACTTGGGAGACAGAGAGCTAAAATGCCATTGGGGGTTGCCATGGGATACAGTTTTACAAGAGCATTTGCACAGCAGATGGAAGGAAGCTAAATAAAGTATATTCAGGTACAAAAAGAGAAATTTTCTATTTATTTTGCCATTAAACAATGGAAGAACTTGAACATTTGTCTATGGGAGAAAATTCCTCCTGTCAGAGCAAATTACTTTTGGCATTTGGAAACACAATCACATAATTGTAAAACTAATTTGCTTTAAATCTTGAGAGAGCAGTTTTTATAATGGCAACACAGTGTTCATCAAGGAAAAAGATCGTTTCTAAGAACTGACAGAGAAAAACAAATTAATATTATATTTTACTAATATAAATTTATACTTTCCTCTTTTGTATGATTATAGGTAAACAGAAATAGGAGACTATTTGTGGCTGTCCTTCTAGGATCTGAAACTGGAAATTCTAAGAATTGATTATCAAAGAAAATAGCAAACCCTTTAAAATCCTACTGATGATGGCCCTGTTTACAAACTAGTTTCCTGTAACTATTAGCATGAGTAGCTATGGATAAATCATTTTGCTCTATAAAACAGCATCATTTTAATTACCATAGCTCTTGAGTGGCCTTCAGTGAATTAACTAGCTTTTCATAAAAATGTAATTTTGTACATGAAGTTTGTGTACTGAATACCTATTCTATTTAAAAAGCCAATGCATTCTTCAGAAATGTGTTGACTAATTAGTCCTCACCAGAAAAATAATAAGAGAATATTTACTTATAAATCCTATTAATATTAATATTATTACTAATATTAATACCAATTTTTGAATTACTACTTGAAATGTACTAGCTTCTAAAAGTAAGATTCTACACAGAATAGCCAACAGAATAAAATAAAACAAAAGAAACAAAAACATGCCTGTGTGCTGGTAGTAGTATAAAATGATTCAAGAGAAACAAATTATCGTGGGGCAGAAATAGAATGATAAAATAACTCTCCCTTCCTTCTTCCTGTATTCCTTCTTCCTCCCTTCTTGTATTCATTCATTCCCATCTTCCTTTCCTTCTTGCCTTCCCCTTCCCTTCACCCTTCCTCTTTCTTCCTTTTGCTAAAATGTGGAATCTTCAGGTTAACATTATTAGCAGGAATACATGATAGGTGATTTTCTTCATCAGAAAGTAAATATTATCACATTGCCTTACTATTAGTGATAATCAACTATAAGTGTACTCATCTGGCTAAGATAATGACTGCCCGTTCTGGCCACTGTAAATGTACATTATCCCTTTGCTATCTATGCTTGACTTTTTGCAAACATTTGAAGATCCTGCTCCTCAACAATCACTGATACGATTTTAGCATTAATTGATGGCCTTTTCCTGAATCAGTTATAAACGTTGAATTTCCAATTCTATCATTCCATATACATTTATATCTAGCACATCTTTGACAAAAAAGCTTCTTTCCCTTTCCCCCTCTCATTTATGTATGCACATATCTGCATATGTACACATGTACATATATATTTATTATCATTAGGGTTCAGGATCAATTGTAGATATTATCATTTGGGGACGCTCGTGGCCTAAATTTATCCAGTAGGAACATCTTCAAACTGGGTTATCATTCCTCTGAACAAGATCCCATTTATCCTTAAACTTCCTTAATTTCTAGTAGAATACAATGCCCCAGGCACAACTGTAGTTGCCTCAGATCTGAAATCAACTTCCTAGGAAGGAGAAAAAAATAAATGATCTGATTGGTGCATTTGAAAGAAGGAACCTGGAAAACACAGCTCAGTCCCCTCAGGGTTCTCTTTCTAACTAGCTCATCAGGATGTATGCATTCCAGAGTGCTCTCATCCATTGCAGTAAAGGGTCTGCCCTTATAAATGAAGATGGTGGCTGCCCAACTGATCAATGACTAGATAGATGGAAAAATTTACCTAGTCTAATTGTGGAATACAGGCCCATTATATCTATGGATTTAAGCTATGGATTCCAATGCTTTTATCAAGAATGAAACTGTTATTTTTATCATGTTTCCTGTCTATCTCTCAATCAGTTGTAAACCTGGACAAGGAAGATAAGTATAATTTTATTGGATTCAAGACCACACAGTCTTTTTTTAAATAAAAGTTTCATCACATTAAAATATTAACAGAAACACACATGAACGTACATGCAACAAATAAATTTTACCTAACATGATATACTTGTGATATACTCTAATGCCCAAACACTACTCAACTATTGATAACTTTACTAAAAATTAATTGCATAGTCGGTTGGAAAGGGCTCATAGTACAGCCCAAAAAAAGAACTAAAATTTTTGAAATTTGATATGTACTCAAGGAGCATCTGGCTCATCCAAGCAGTGAACACTACCCATCTACCTGCTGCCAGGATCCTCTCATTAACCTGAATGAGCTACTGTACTTTGCAAAAAGAATAAAGAGTAGCTTTCAGTATGAAAAAAATGCGATTCACAAATTCCACTTAAGATGGCCTCACTTTTTTTTTTAAATTTTTTTTTTAACATTTATTATCCCTGAGAGACAAAGCATGACAGAGCACGAGCAGGGGAAGGGCAGAGAGAGAGGGGGGACCCAGATTCCGAAGCAGGCTCCAGGCTCTAGCTGTCAGCACAGAGCCTGATGCGGGGCTCAAACTCACTGACCTTGAGATCATGACCTGAGTTGAAGTCAGACGCTCAACCAACTGAGCCACCCAGGCACCCCATGGATGGCCTCACTTTCTAAACAGGTACAGACAAAGATTACTTTTCACATATACATCTTTCCTAACTATAATGAAAATTCCTCCAGTGGTTTTTTTTTTTTTAACATTTATTTATTATTGAGAGACAGAGAGACACTGCGCACGAGCAGGGAAGAGGCAGAGAGAGGGGGAGACACAGAATGCGAAGCAGACTCCAGGCTCTGAGCTGTCAGCGAAGAGCCCAACGCGGGGCTCAAACTCACAGACTGTGAGATCATGACCTGAGCTGAAGTTGGATGCTCAACCAACGGAGCCACCAGGCGCCCCTCCTCCAGTGTTTTTTATAACACTAGTATGGTATCTTACAAATAGTTGGTATTCAATTAAAGTTTTATTTTCAAAGTCATTCTTATTCAATAATCAGTTATGAACTTTGCCCCTTTGGGGCCATTATGATTTTTTACCTTTCTAAAACCTTTTTAGCTAGATACTACAGAGAAATTTCATGAATGGGTCAAGGGAAGCAATTTCTCCTTTTATTTCCAAATTGCCTTCCAAACACATTACTAAATTAGGGTACTCACTGATTTTACTCCGCCAGAACAAGTGACTGGTTATCAGTGTTTCCACAATCTCAAGAGGTATCTTAAACTCTGGTAATTTTCATTATGCTAAAATGCATTCTCATTTAAATTTCTGTTGTCTGCTAAAAGCAGTATCTGCTTTAAAAGTTCCATTTTTCTCCTGAAAGAATACATGCTTACTTGAAGAATACGTTATTATATATCTTCTGGTATCTAAGTCACTGTCTGGTGGTAAATATGCTTCTCAGTGACATTAACTCAGGCACTAAGTCACTCTTTAATACAATGCTTTCTGCTAATTTAAAATCAAGGGAATTTCCTGACCTGCATTTATTTATATTCTTCCTCCCCCATTACACACACACACACACACACACACACACACACACACACACACACACCACAGTACTCAATAGACTCTGGAAATATACATATGAAATGCCTAAGATCAGATACCTCTAAGGAGGAGATCTAGAGGTCTGTGCACAGGGACAAAACAGAAAATTACTTTTGTCTCTATTTTTTAACCCTTTGAATTTATTTTAGAATATTCCATGTATTACTAATCGAAAAAAAAAATAGAAGATACAAGGCACACATCCAAACATTATGAGGCTTGCCAGAGTATCAGTCTTAGAGGAAAACTAATTTTCCAAGTTTAACTGAGCAATTATTTCCCCCACACAACTAAGGTATGAAGTAAGTATACCACACATGGATAACATCCTGTCAGTTTTAGGGAGGATAATGGGTACTTTTGCTATTACCATTTTTTGGAGCGTCTTTTAAAGGAGTTCTATGCAGAACTTTCTTTGATCATTGCCTTTGAGACCCCCTTATTCAAGTGAAAGGTCAAGGGTCTCCTGGTTGGTTATTAGCACATCTTATGTCTTCTTTCTTCCATGCAGTGTCTCCTCAGCTACATATAAATTGGAAATACTGGAGAGGAACTATGTGTGAATTACAACTTCAGAGTTCCATTTGGAAACACAACCCACAGCAATGAAGTTAATTATATAGAGAAATATAGAACACTGTAGGTTTTTCTTTTTTTTAATTCTGGCATTGACTTCGAGTAAGAACAACTCACCAATTCAGTGGAGAATCTGCTAATATTTATTAAAGCCATCAAGAGATATGTTATTTAATGCATAAATTGCATTTGATACTCATCTAGCTGATGATCATCTAGAACAGAATACTCAAAAATGTAGTTCGAAAAACACCTGCATCAGAGTCACTAAAATGTTAAAAGTACAGACACTTCAGTTTTCCCTCAATCTCAGCATATCAGAATGTTTAGGGAATCTAGGCATCTAGATTCTTTTAAAAACTCATGGCTACAATATTTTTTTGTATTTCAGCCCTAAAATAATGACACTAGATTCTTTAAAAAAGAGAAAGAGATTACATCTGTTTGCAAGTACACAGAGAAAAGATATAGTTGATATAAATTTATGAGGTTATAATAAACTTTTTATATGGTTCCAAAATTAAAAGGAACTTAGAAAAAAATGTTCTCTGTTTTTTAAATGATTGTACTGGTTATCAACACATTTACAAACATTTACATGAATACACATCCATGAAGACATGTGACATACATATCTGGATAAAGTGCTAATATGATGTAAATGTAAATATAGATGATAATGAAGATTACCTATCTTGCACCTAGAGGTGTGATCACCTATATGTCCATACAGAATGTGACACATATATAATTCTATATAAAGTAATATAGTTCCAAGTGAGTGAAGATTCACTGGAGACTTGAGAAATAAATCATGGTAATTTCTTAAGAAGAACTAAATAAAAGCACTATTATGTGGGAAATATTAGTCCTTTGGAGCAAGATTCACGTTGGCACTTATTTGTTTGAATACATATAGTAGCCACTCAGCTAAGGCTATTCTTCAAAAGGTGTGGTGGCAGGTAGTGACTACAATGAGGGCACAGGGGAGGAAGAGGGCACGAAAAAGATACTTTGCATCAGATGAGACCTATAAGAAACATATTTGTAACACAAAGACAATGATTAAAGATGAGTACGTAACTTTGACCAAATTCTATGGTTTCATTACAAGGTCTTAATGACATCATAAACAAGGATATCCCTGTAAGCATTACTTCAAGTACCATGGAATCAAAGATCATGAACATACAAAATGGTCTCATTATATTTGCAATAAAACAAGGCTATTCTCACTCAGCAATCTCTAGAGAACCAAGTAATTCAAAGTTGAACATATTTTTTTCTAAAATCTTTTTTCAAAATGTTAAAGACTAAAAATATTAATATATTAATTCTACCTATAATAATTAAATAAATTGGAAGTGATATATCTGCATAGGAAAAGTAATGACTATGAGAAAAAAAGTACAGTCCTATACATCTTTGGGCCATAAAACTATTTTACCTCATTGTAAATTAAAATATTTTCTACTTTTTCAATGCTTCACTTTAGCCTCCTTTTTTCCCTTGCTCTTTTGGTTCTTAGTTATTTTTTTGTACTAATAAATCCAATTAAAACTGTCTCTAAACATGAAATTGAAAGAAATAATGTAATATCATCCATTTTTCCCTGAAATATTTCTTTTCAATTTTTATATTAAATGTATAAAATACATTCAGGGATGACTACTGTTTCTAAAGTTGGTCCTCTCTAGCTTTCACAATCCCTTGCTTTGTGTATAGAATCCTTAAATGTGTGTTAGAGTTTTCTTCAAGTTGTTATCTACTTTACCATCAATAGAACACTATTCCCAAGCCTATGAAAGTCTATCATGTCTTTGGAAATTTCTAGAGGAGTTTCTGGCCTCCCTTAGCAACAGAGTGAATGCCTTAAGGGCCCACTTTCGTTTCAGAAAATTCTCCTTTTGTTGACTGAATCTCCCAGAGAGTAATCTAAGAGCATTTCCTCTTACTCTCAGTAGAGAAATTGTCACCCTTATATCTCCTATCCAGAATCTTTAATTTCAATGATCAAATTTCCATTTCTTTTTCCTCTGCAAATGATGATCAGTTTCAATATATCATGACTAGGGGTGATGTTCTGTGATGAACAGATATAATGTTGAAATATGTAAGATAATGAGCTGCTGCTGAGTAATAAAAATAAAAATAAAAATAAAATAAAAAAATAATAATAATAGCACCTGGGTGGCTCACAATTGGTGAGCTCAAGACCCACCTCAGGCTCCACTTAGGGTGAGCTCTAGCCCTGCTTCAGGTAAAAACACAAGCCCTGGGTGAACCCTGCTTTTCTCTCTCCCTCTCTCTCTCTGCCCCTCACTTACTTGCACCCTCTCTCTCTAAAAATAAGAGGAAGGAGAAGAAGAAGATGATAAAGAAGATGATGACGAAGAAGGAAGAAGAAGAAGAAAAGAAAGAGTCCAGAAATAAACCCACAATTTTACGGCCACTTAATTTATAACAAAAAAGCTAATAAAATACAATAGGGAAAGGACAATCTCTTCAGTATAAATGGTACTGGGAAAACTGGAAGCCACATGCAAAAGAAACTAGACTATTACCTTACATCATACACAACAATTAACTCAAAATAGATCAGAGACTTGAAACCACAAAACTAGAAGAAAACATAGGCGGTGAGCTCCTTGACATAATTATTGGTGATGATTTTTTTTTATTCTGACTCTAAAAGCCAGGGCAACAAAATCAAAAATAAATAGTGTTGTAGTTTTACTACATCAAAGTAAATAAAACTTCTTCACATCAAAGGAAGTCATCAACAAAACAAAAAGGCAACCAACTGAATGGAAGAATAAATTTACAAGTTTTATCAATGAAGGGTTAATATCCAAAATATATAAAGAACTCTTAAAATTCAACAGCAAAACAACAAAAACAAAAACAAAAACAAACAAAAAAACTATTCAATTAAAAAATGGGCAGAGGATCTGAACAGGTATTTTTTCCAGAAAAGACATAAAGATGGCCAACAGGCACATGAGAAGATGCCCAACATCACTAATCATCAGGAAAATGCAAATCAAAATAGCTTTGAGGGGTGCCTGGGTGGCTCAGTCAATTAAGCCTCTAAGTCTTGGTTTCTGTTCAGGTCATGATCTCCCAGTTAATGAGTTCGAGCCACGCATCATCCCATGCTTGGGATTTTCTCTCTCTCCCTCTCTTTCTGCCTCTCCCCTGCTCATGCTCTCTTTCTCTCTCTCAAAATAAATAAATAAACTTAAAAAAATAACTTTGAAATATCATTTCACATCTGTTAGAATGAAGACAAGAAATAACAAGGGCTGAAAAAGAAACCTTCATTTACTGTTGGTGGGAATATAAACTGGTGCAACCACCATGTAAAACAGTACGAAGATTTCTGCCCCTCCCCCGTTCATGCTCTGTCTCTCTCTGTCCCAAAAATAAATAAAAAACTTTGAAAAAAAAAAAAACTTTAAAAAAAAAAAAGAAAAGAAGAAAAAAAGCAGCATTTTTTGTTTAAACTTTTTCATCTCCTTACAAAGAATTTACTTGGGGGCATCTGGGTGGCTCAACCTGGGTGGCTGACTCTTGATTTAGGCTCAGGTCAAGAGTCTCAAGCCTCACTGTCCTGAGACTGAGCACCACATCAGGCTCTGCTCTGGGCATGGAACCTACTTAGGATTCTCCCTCTCAATCCCCCTCTTTCCCTGCCCCATTCACACTCACAGGCATCCTCTGTCTCTCTCTCTCACTGAAAAACACAAACAAAAATAAAAACCCAACAAAGGATTTACTTGGGGCAAGTGCTCTATGCTATTTTATACACAAACTTAGTAAGTTCCTTTTCATTTGTTTTTACAAATGGGCTGGGTCAGATTTTTAAAAAAGATATTTCTATAATTTATTTATTTTATTTTTTTAGAAAAGATATTTTATAGGGGCACCTGGGTGGCTCAGTCAGTTAAGAGTCCGACTTCGGCTCAGGTCATGATCTCACGGTTTGCGAGTTCGAGCCCTGTGTAGGGCTCTGTGCTGACAGCTCAGCCCTAACCCTAACCCTAACCCTAACCCTGGAGCCTGCTTTGGATTCTGTGTCTCACTCTCTCTCTGCCCCTCCCCTGCTCACGTTCTGTCTCTCTCTGTCTCAAAAATAAGACATTAAAAAAAATTTAGAAAAGATATTTTTTAGATACTGAAACATCTCTTTAAAAAATCAGAAACCTGCAATCAACACCATACTGGGAAGTAATCAAAGTGACAGATACGCCCTAAACTATTTTCTGAAAGTCTGGCTCCAATTTTAATCCTCTATAAATTCAACGTACAGACTACACATGTCAAATATATTAATCTTGGAAAATTACACTAAATCTAACATCACTTGATCATTGACAATGACTATACTAGTAGCTCCCTGGTAAAAATGTATGCAGAATGTTTGTTGTTTCAATTATCAAAATAATCGTCAAGTTATCTAAACAGTTAAAAGCAAAAATGTTCTTTGCACTAATTTCACTCAAATTAAGGCCTGAAATTAAAGTCTAGTACCATATGCTGTCTTGACATCTGGTAAAATCAGGGGGTTTTGAACGGCTCAACTACAAGTTCCCCAGTCTGTTCCCACAGGTCAGGTCCCCTAGACAAACAACCTTCTGCATCAAAGGGACCAACCACACTCTCTGCTCATTCCTGAGGAGTGCATTTCAGTTCCCTGTCGGCCCAAATAATTATTCAAATAAGCCAAGCAGATCCTCCTGCAGGAACTGGGAACACCCCTACCCTCTAGATTTATAAAACCTGCCTCCTACAGCCCCTAGTTTTTCAGTCTGTTCCTGAGTTCAACCCCCACGTGGCCTTCCATGGAATGCAGTGTCCTCTTCACTTGAGGTGTGAGAAAATGTGACTCATAAACTGCTGTCAATTTCATCTTATTATGACTGGGTATTGTGTGTTCAACCATCCCCATAACCATAAGACAGTAATCCCTCCCTCACTAATAGGATAAAGAGACGTTGGATAAAACATAAGTAAAATCTAAGTCTAAAACACCAAAATTTTTAATTAATAGTAAATGTAAACTTAAATATTTAAGGAATATAAAATTTACACTAACAACAATTTTATATTAGTACAAAACAAAGATTTTATATTAATAGAAGAAAGTCATTCTGGATTTCCTTGGAAACTAGATGAAAATATCCTGGAATTAGTGGTGATGGTCACACCATTTTGTGAATATATGCAAACACCACTAAAATGTACATTTTTTAAAGGGTCAATTTTATGACACGGTGAGTTATATCTCAATAAAAAAAAGGTAATAGTAGATCCCATAGTCCAGTGAAAATGTTGAATCATCCTGTAGCAAATATTAATACCTATTTGGAAGCATAATATGTTGCCCTGGAATGTATAAGGATGGCTATAAAGAATGACGTGATCAACACTTATTTGAAGATACTTATAGCAAATGCTGAAATAAATGTATCAACCAAGCTCTATTCTAAGGAATATTACTGGATACCTAACAAGTATATTTACTATCATAAATTTTGAAGAAAACAATTTATATGGAGAATAGATTCATTAGGAATTAAAATCAAAATGAGTCATATGTTGAATTTTGTTTAATATAATCAATAGATATTAAACACCTATTTAAGGTGAAAAAAAACTACATACTCAATATAATGTTTAAAAACCTACATCCACAGAATGTTAAGAGATAAAAGAAATCTAAATAGAACTAACTTGTTTTTCTGATAAAGAAAATGAGATCTGTCCATGGGGGAGGGGAAGAAAAAAATAAAAGAGGTTAGAGAGGGAGAGGGCCAGTTCTCTCTTAAAAACTGAGAACAAACTGAGGGTTGATGGGGGGTGGGAGGGAGGAGAGAGTGGGTGATGGGTATTGAGGAGGGCACCTTTTGGGATGAGCACCGGGTGTTGTATGGAAACCAATTTGACAATAAATTTCATATTAAAAAAGAAAAGAAAAGAAAATGAGATCCAAAGAAATTAGGTGACTGGCACACGGTCATGTATTATCATCCAGGACCAGACTTAATGTTTTCCCACTCCTAGACTATGCTTACATTTTCCACTGCCCTCTCCTCAATCACTGACATAAACTACTGGGTACCATTTATACTGATGCCAGACTTGGTGAATATTCTTGTAGCCATGTTGACCTTGCATATTCCAAGTTGTTAGGCATATGCTGTCTATACTTTTTCAAGTCTTTTAAAAAGAGCATCAAATTTAAAAAAAAATTTAAAAAGAGCATCTTGTTGATCAAAGGAGATACACTTGGTGAAGAAAATATAGATAGTCATAATCAGGTCATTCTGAGTCGCTGTTAATGTATGAGAATCACTTAGGAAAAACTCTATCTGAGCACCATTGTGTAAGAACTATTTTTTACAACATCTACCCACTTTGTCCACTAAAATTTTGGCACTGTGTGTTTTAATCCACCTAAGTCAAGGTTTTGAAGCTTAGCTTCATCTTAAAAGAGGTTAATACCCTAAGACAAAGAAAAGGTACATTTGGTCCTGGCTGATCAAAAATGCTAGATAAAATTCAGTAAAGAGTTAATATAAAAAATATAAATATAAAAATATAGTATAGGAGGAAAAAAAAACTTAAGGCAGAAAGTGGCTGGAAAAGGCTATTTACCTACTTTTCCCAAGTCTAGTTATTATCAGACTATTGATTCTAACAGTTAATGTGGAGTTTCTCCCATTCAGTGGGATAGGTAGCTCACGATAGTGCTCTTAATTCCTTTCATTCTCTTTGTAGAATGAGCACTCTGCTTTATAGTGAGTGTTTCAATTCCTCAATCCTTAAAAGTAGTGACAGTAAAAGCTTGCTTAAAATATTGATCTGGTACAGTATCAAAAAATATTTTTAGAAAACAGCTATAATTTCAAAGTTTTGCTTAGTCTTTGTGCAGCTAAAGATAATGATTTCAAATAGATAGTTCTTTGGGACAGGATTATATTTGTCTTTTTTTCTTTCAATCAGATTGATCTTTAGGCACAGTTTTTAAGGCAAGGCTGATAACAAAAATAAGCGAAGTACTCCTCTTAGGAAAGCTACAAGAATTTGATAAGTCTTCTAACAACCTAAGAATAAATGTTTCTGTGAGAGACTGGTGTAAAATTTAAAGCCCTTTTTTTCTCTTTCCCTACATACCTAGAATTTAGCATTAATTTTTAGTTTTCATTATTTCTTTTCCTTAGGTTGTATTCACTCCATCATCCTGAGCATTAGGTTATCAGCATCCTAGAGTTTTCGTCGGAGTTACTTAGGAGGTGAGAGAAAGGAGTGGTGCTCAATCTGAAATGACATGGCGATTCAAAAACACCACAGCAGCCATGGAGGGCCAGAGTATAGAGCAGAGGCCCCAGCGACCAAGAAGATGTAAGCTGCAATAAGTAGCCTTCAAGCAAAGGTCAGGCAAATCCGTTCTCACTGTCAGAAGAAAGTCATTTGTTTGTCAGGTATAAATAACATCTGGTGCTTAACCACTCCATCTAAATACCTCACAGCAAAAGGTTACTTGCGACTATTAAAGCTACCTATTTCCCTATGTATAATCATTACCGAAGAAGATAATCTACGTAGTATGGAAGAGAAAGGGTATGGAGAATACAGTTTTGGGACATGAGCTAGCTATATCTAAAAAGTATGTCATTTTACAACTTGAGAATAGGAATGCAGACTTCTGACACATTACTCTCCCGATTACGCAGACAGATCTCTGGTAAAGAGAATTAATGGTCAGACTTATGTTAGAGTCTCCTTGGACCCCCAAAAGAATGAAAGGAACTAAGTGTCTAAACAACTTGTTCATACCTTTAAAAAAAACAGAAATTTTATTTTGAGATTGAAACTATATGACAAAATTTACTTTAATAAAATATTCTGCTACCCTAATGCTGTCTTTCCATTCAATTCAAATTTCACAGATCCCATTTTTTGCCTAAGTATTATTGTCATTTTTTACCACTGGCATTACTTTCTATTAATTCTGACACATTTTCTAACTTTAAAGTTGTCAGGACTTCCTTCAAGATTTTTCTTCTTAATAGAGAACCTTGTTACTTACTAGACTGAAACTCCAAAATGTGTCAAAAGGAGAATTATTCTGAAAAAAATAATTATGTTAATATATTTCTATGATATTATGATAATAGAACATGACAGACAAAACTTGATGATAAAATATATGGTAATATCTTTCATGCAACATCAACAGAGTGATTATTTTTTAATAGCAGCAAAGAACATTCAACTATCAACATGCTTTCACAATGTTAATGGACTATAAGTTTCAGATATCTCAGCCAAATGCTATAGATTGGGTTCACTGAGCCAATATCTAATAATAGTAGCTCTTTTCCCTTTTTCAGAATATGTCAAATACATATTCCTGGTAAAATATGCCAAACAAAAAAGAAACAAATTCAGTATCTTCAATTTGAAAACAATGAACAAAGCACATCATTAATGATAAAGAGTAAATTCCAATCTTATATCTAATCATTTGTACTATTTTCATAATTATGGGGAAATATTTCCCCTCATTAAAATATTTGGGCTACAAATTAAAGTTTTTGAAAAATTCAAGCTATTCTAAAATCTTTTAATGAAATAATTTCAAATAATCCTTACAATGCGCAATAAGAAGGTACCATTAGCATCCACATTTCATGAATGAGAAAACTGTAGTACAGGGAGTGAAGTCACCTGCTCATCTGACTTAACCTCTTACACACAAGACAACCTTGCCTCAGTACCTCTATATCAGTGAGCATGAGCATTAAAGGGATCATCCCTGTAGCTTTAAGAGTCTATTACTGTTTGTTTTAAAGCAGCCATACAAATTAGAGTTCATAATGTAAGACTCTTACTCTTAGGAAAGAGTTACACACAAAGACATCTATTTACCAAAAATGGAGGTGCACTTACCAGAAGTAGAATGCACTGGTGTGGCAAGAGTCACAGAGATCAAATTATTTTGTCTCTGTCTTCGTAGAGTTTACAATATAGTACAAAAACTGCAGCACCCAAATGATTAAAAGCCCATGACACAGGGTCAAAGTGCTTAATGGAATATCTAAGGGAAAGAGATTATTTATGGCTCAAGAGATCAAGAAGGCCTATATGCGTATTAACAACTAAATTAATAACAACAAAAACAAGTATAAAAGGATATTTTAATTTTCTTTGGTTGGCTGGCTGGTTGTATGCCAACTTTGAGAAGCATAGCCTATGAGGAACTATCACTTCAAAACTGGAACTGGTCTAGGCTGCACTTTTCATGGGATCTATAGAATGAAAGTCTCTTCTTTAGTTCTGGAAAAGTAACTTGAAAAGGCTCCTCATAATCCAGAGAGGGAGTCATCCTCATTGTTTCTAGACAAAGTCATTAACCTGAATGTTTCTTTCGGAAAAGTCCTTCTTACTTCTGTACTAATTTAATATGTGATGACTACTTGCTCAATGTATATGCATGTGTGTGTTGAAAACTTACTCTGAATGACCTAAGCTAAGGCCCCTAAGACTTCAGCCTAGATCTTCAGAAAAATATTTGCTGTAAGACATTAATAAGAAAATGGTGTCTGGGCTTGGGTAAGTCCAATATGCACTACAAAATTAATGTCCTATATATGGGGTGCTATTTAAGATTGGCCAAACTACATTTTGGGAAGTGGATTGATGTAACTGTCCTGGGAGAGACACAATATAAGAAGACATTCTTATAGATGAGATAAAGGGTTACCAGTACCAGTGAGCCAAAGAAGAGTTAGATACTGTGACCATAAGTGGGAGCAAGAGAACAAGGCCTGATCCTGGAGACTGGAGTCACTCCTAAAAAGCAGGGCCAGGACTGGGAGATATAGGCATCCTTGGAGGACTAGTAGTAGTGGGTTTGGGGTACTTGCATAATGGGTGCAAACCAGTAGCTACACAGAGAAGCACCCTTGAAATGGACCCTGTAGATGGAAGATCTAGGTCTTCTGTGGGAACCAACTCCGTACAGCTACATGTTAGCATTGCTTTCTACTTCTTTTTTTAGTTATTCCTAACCTTTTAGAATAGACTTATCAAGAATTTGCAGTTCTATCCTGCTTGTATTTGGGTAAATTAAGAAAAGGGTATATCTATACTTCAGATGAAGCAGCATGGGCTGAACAGAGCAGCGTGTTGGTGACAGTGAAGTTGGTGACAGTCATTCACCACCACCCACCTTGCCTTGTTCTTACGAAGGGTAGGGACTGAAAAAGGCACGGGTATCATGCCTTCATTTGAAGGCTCTTCCTGAGTACATGAGTGACAACTCCCTCCTTGAGAATTTCTCAGGAATAAGTAAGACCACTGAAAGGGACTAAATGTTTGTGTGGGCAAGCAGAAATGCAAATGCTGTCATTGCTGGACAATCCGATTTTTTTCAAAATAAATGTATTCTGGAATCCTAGGTTGGCAAGGCATAGACTTAGCCATCACATCACTCATAGCAGGAAAAAAGTCAGAATTTTATTCTTAGTTATCTCATCGGAACTCCTCACTCACTTTCTTTGAAATTAAATTATCTGTGAAATGGATATTAAAGCAATGATTTCCTTCTCTGGCCTAGTAAATGAAAACATAAATCTAAGAATTCTGTGGCAATATGAAGATCTATGGCAAGATAAACATGATAGTTTACAAAACTGGGAAACTTAGCTAATTTATAACACACGGAGAGTCTTACAGAAGCTGATAATATGCAGCAATAAACACACGTGAATGCCACGTGCGAGAGGAAATACTGTTGTCTTAATCTTTAAACTTACTTCCAAGAGAACTGGAAAGGGGACCTCAAAACTGACATCACACAATCTTTCTGTGCCCACGGTTAAGTAGAAAACATTGATCTTTTAAAATTTCCCCAAATCCCACATTCATTAACCCAGTCCTTTTTGTGTGAGTAATGTCCCCATTCTGACAGGGAATGACTTCCCTTTTACAAAACTTCAAATACCGGTTAGCTGCGCTACCTAAAGCCAGCAAAATGAGAAGGGATGTGTAATACGTCTACCTTCTCCTGTCAGTAAGGGGTCAGGAAAACAAAGTTGATGTGCTGGAGTTACATGAACTACATGTATTATTTATACAAGAAAAGACAAAAAAAATAAAGTAAAAAACAGATGTGAAGGGAGGAGCTGTTCAGCCTTGTTGGAGCCATGCTTATTCAGAACAGAAGAGGCTGTCTTTGTTTGAAAATTCAAAGGTGCTTTAAGCAGAATGGAAAACCAACCCTAGAGGATTAACATTTAAAGAACACTACACAGAAGCATGTATATTTAACGGTTACTGTAAATGCTAAAATATAATGTATAATATGTATCATGAGCTATATTAACCTTGAGGAAATGAGAAGATACTAAATTAGATTTACATCCACTCAGATTTCTGAACAAAAGACCACATATCTCACTTCATTTTCCTCCCCTCTGTCCCCAATAACAAAGGCTTGCTAAGTATCCTATTTTCTCAGATATAACCTATGTCATCAATCTAAGGGCCAGTTAACAAATCAAGGTCATCATTTCTCAATCAAGACTTACTTTTCACTTCTAATGGCACCAACATATCTCCATCCGTATCAACATAAAACACATCCCTAGGCATTAAGGACATAGATATATTTATTAGCTGAATTCAGTTAAGAGTTACTTATGCTATACCTATATATCCATAAAGAATATCTCTAACTAATTATAGCATCTTTATTCAACAAACCTGAACATGACCTCCCAGGTGTCATCAATACAGTTCTCCAAGGTCATCTCCAACAATTCCTTATCATTAGCACAACATTTAAAACTTACTTGCTATCCTAAGTACCCTAAGTGACCCTAACTGTCAAAGGGTCCTTTAAGTAACAGGATCCTGTAACCTGACATTATTTTTCTCAGTGGAAGCTTCTGAAATTGGCTTCACGTAGTGGTTCATTTGATGAGTTTATCTTTAAGTAGAAAGAGGAAATGGGGGGAGGGGCGGACACTTACCACTAACTGCGCCCTTTGGTGGTAGCAGCAGGCAACATTGGTTTCCTGATCCTTCCTTTGGCAAATATACCCCACCAATAATGTTCTCTTAGGATGAGTGCTTCTATAATCTTCTCCTGTCCTCTATTATTTTAAGATGTGTTAAGATCAATTTGTTTCTGACATAGCTCTTGTCTCTTTCTCTATGTAATCAAACAGGGTTAACTTTCATCTGCTTCATCTAGAAAATAGCCATAGCAAGTTCCTGTTTTGCTTCATGGCAACTACATACAAAGAAAAACCTCATAAAGGTACTTACCTAAAGAACCCCTCCCCTTCATCTCCATTAAGCTTAACAAATCTGTGTAATACCAGACCAAATCATACTCCCGGCTATTCCTTCATCTAGCTTTTATCCTGTCTTCAGGCGATGCACTTCACAGCAAGGTTGGCTCTTTTAATTTAAAAAAAGGGGGAAAAATAGCATGCCTGCTATTTGGAACACAGACTTAATCTTTCTAAGTGGCAATGTGCAATTTTAGGCAAATAAGAGGACAACTTGGTAAAAGTACAAACTCTTCACATATCTTCCCAAAGTTTTAGAAATAATTGTTTAAAGTGATGTTTAGGAATAACCCTGAGAGTCCCATGTAGTTACTCAAATGAATACAAAACAAATTTAAAAAGTCGCTGTGGATTTTAGCTAAATACGAAAAAAGAATAACCTGTAGAATTTTCAGAAGTGATAAAAATTTAATAAAAACAAAATTAGCACAATCATATTTAGGTGTTTAATAACGAAACTCAATTAAGATATTAGAAAATTATGCTCTGAGAATTAGTGCACAGTTCTTTTCATTTCTTATGACCGAAAATGCCATATGGTAATAACCACCCAGTTGTGATTGTCCTGAACCTACATAAAAAAACACATTTGAACTTAACCAGGGAATTCTACTTAAAAGAGGACCAAAAGATACTGAAACTACAAGTAGAGGACACTGACATGATGTCAGTTCACTGGATTTTTCTCAATTCTCAAACATAGTTCCAAAATGAGACGGTGTAGGGAGCCTGGGTGGCGCAGTCGGTTAAGCGTCCGACTTCAGCCAGGTCACGATCTCGCGGTCCGTGAGGAGTTCGAGCCCCGTGTCAGGCTCTGGGCTGATGGCTCAGAGCCTGGAGCCCGTTTCCGATTCTGTGTCTCCCTCTCTCTCTGCCCCTCCCCCGTTCATGCTCTGTCTCTCTCTGTCCCAAAAATAAATAAACGTTGAAAAAAAAAATTAAAAAAAAAAATGAGACGGTGTAAAAATAAACACTACTTGACTAGTAGAGCAGATAATTCAGATTCTTCAGGGAAACTCCATTCTCCACAGTTCCTGCTGAAGTAATCCAGTAGTGCTATTTGTGGACAGCCATCTTCTCCTCAATAAATGACTACCCCAGTCCACCATTTCTAAATATATCTCCTAGTTTCATTGTTCATACTTAGTTTTCTAAGTAAGTTTTTAGTCAAAATCTGCAGGGCCACGTCTATATTGATTCTATGTAAGCCACTGCCTAAAGCTAGGGTTCCAATGGCAGTTCACGAAGGGCCTCAAATAAAAAGAAAAATTGTCATTTTAACAAAAATTCAATTAACCAAGGTGACTACTGTTAAATATGTTTTAAGTTCTTTAGAAAATTCTAGCTGGGTCACCTGCGTGGCTTAGTCAAGGTTAAGCATCTGACTCTTGATTTCGGCTGAGGTCATGATCTTGCAGTTCATGAATTCAAGCCCCACATCAGGCTCTCTCCTAACAGTGTAGAGCCTGCTTGGGATTCTCTCTCTCTCCCTCTCTCTCTGCCCCTCCTAACGTCTCTCTCTCTCTCACTCTCTCTCAAAATAAATTTAAAAATGTTAAAAACAAACTTCAAAAAAAGATTAATTAGTATAAGTAATTTTGGAGAGTCAAGCAAATGGTGCCTTTTCTTCCCTCTGACCATCTATAATAATTAACATGGGCAAAGACACTAATATAATTTATATGTGTGTGCGTGTGTATGTGTATATAAATTATCTCTCTCTCACACACACACATTTAATTTCTTGTAGGCAAGGATCACACACAGGACACGTTTAGTGTGCCCTATGGACTACAGACCCTCTCTGAGCTCTTCACATTTGAAGAAGGAAGTTTTTATTAAATCCAACAGATGACATATCAGGAAGTATCAGAACATGGAATACATGGTTCAGAAAGTACAGTAAGAAGATATTTTTATGGCATGACAAGTAGGGGATTGGTAGGCCTGGAGAAGTTTATCATACATATCACCTTTTGTGAGACATGGCTACTTTTAAGACTTTTTCTTTTTATCCGAGTTATTTTGATGATATTTTATCTTTGTTTTCCAAAGTTGGATCCTTGGCAATAGCTTTAAGGACTCCATCAGTAACACTAACTATTTCTAGATTTGAATCATTAGTAAAATTTCATGTTTTTGGTCAGGATTACCATGAAATCACATAGTTTTGGACATACCTAAAAGATAAATGAGAAGCTTCCCAAAGGCAGTGGGTGTTGGATGAGTGATGAAAAGAAATTCAGACTGCTGTTTGAGGTGTGGATTATCTTATGGATTTCTGGATTCTTAATTGATGTCACATTTTCAAACTTCTGACATTCAAACCTCATTATTCATGGCTTTTATTGTAAATATAGGTGTCTCACTTGGGCCTGGCCCACGTGAAAAATAATCTGATTTCTTGATTTATTGATGGAAATTTCTTTGTTATTCAACAGGATAAATTATCTGCACCCTGAGTTTTTCTATTAGGCACTGTATTATTGCCTCATAAAACAATATGATGGAATGGTTACAGCTAAAAACAGTAAAAAAATAAGCAATTGTTCATTTTACGTGTACACAACTGGAAAGTGAAATTCCACTGCAATTTCATTACAGAGATTCATATTTAGAATCTATCACAGAAGGCAAATATATGAACCTTATTTTTTAATTTCACCTGGACATGTAACAGTAATTTTAAATGATTTTTTATTAACTTTATTTTCTAAAAACTTAAGGAGTCTGCAAATAGGTAGTTACATTTAACAAAGATGTGATTTTTTTTTTCACACAAAGAACAAGCATTTCTTCTAAAGAATGGGAAAGTCTAATTGGAAAGAAAAAAAAAGTTTGGCCACAACATTTCTGACCTTGCCCTGCTCCATCAGCCTTGAGCTTCATCCTCTTTGATGAATGAACTGACCAGAAATAATCAAGGCTTTAGACGATTTTCTATCTTATGTTAAAGCCATTCCAACCAGACATGAAAGTGGAATTTCCCCCTTTCTAGAGATGTGTTCATTCTATGAGCCCAAATCCTCATAAAGAAAATACACAATCTTTTGCAGAGTAACTTTCTCCCAAAATCGTCTACTTCTAAACCCCTAGAATCTATGAATATGTTACGTTACATGGCAAAGGAGACTTAAGGTGGTGGATGGAATTATGTTTGGTAATCAACTAAACTTTTCCTGGATCATCAGAGTGGGCCCAATTAATCACAAGAGTCCTTAAATGAGAAGAGGGAGGTAGAAGTGTCAGTGTCATAATGATGTGATGCCAGAAATACTTGATCGGACACTGCTGGGTTCAAAGACAGAAGTGGGCCACAAGCCAAGGAATGTGGGTAGCCTAGAAAAACTGAAAAAGGCAAGGAAACAGAAGCTCCCTTAGAGCCCCCAGAAGGAATACACTGTTGACATTTGATTTTAGCCTAGTGAGACCCATTTTGGATCTCTGACCTCCATCCACAACTGTACGAAAATAAATCTGAGTTGTTTTAAGCCAATAAGATTGTCATAGTTTGCTATAACATCCATAGCAAATGAAGACAACAATGAAAAAGAAAGCTAAGACAGCTCTAAGGATCAAAAATATTACGGAAACTTCGCCAGCTGGAGTTTGAAAGATTGGGTGCAAGTCCATTTGCCCATAAGTTCAAAATTACAATAAAAAACTGCCACCCATGCCATCTGTGGTAGTGACAAAACTAAAATCCTTTGCTTGGGAAAAGCTTTATTCTTATCTATGAAATTTTGCAGATGGGCAGACTGAGAATAGAATTACCTTTCTATGTTGTGAACAAGTGTCCCTTGACTAAAGTAAGAGTCCCCACAGAGCATTTGTCTCAGACAGAAGAAACAGTGCTCAAAATTTCAGTGCAATTGACAGTCAGAGGTCCCTTATTTCAATTTCTGAATTTTGCTATGCTCATGGAATTTCACTCTGAAAACTAAGTTCTATCACCTTCCCTAAGGGTTCATCTAAGTAGCAAGAACAAGCCTCCCCTCTTCCATTGGAAGCTGCCACCAGCAAAGAAAGCACTGAATTTTGGCCTCTTTCACATTATTTCATTTTATGCTTTTCTAAAATTAAAAAATAAGAATAAAAGCATTTCTTTCTAACTCACTCTAAGTTTCAGTTGCCAACATCCTTAACTCCCTAACCATTAACCACCTTAAATTTTTACTTGTTTATAAAACTACACTTTTTCTGCCCTTCCCAAATCTTCAGATTTTATTGCCTCTTGCCCTTTACGACCATATCAAGAATGCTTTGGGTAAGCGGATGTTAGCAGCATAATGCTAACCACATCCATCCATTCATTCGCCACACATTGTTCTGAGCTCTGTGGCTGCAATGATGAATATGACAAAATTCTTGCCCTTGTGGAGCTTTTATATTCTACTGGGAATGTGGGAAAGGCAGAAACAAAACATTAAGCAGGTAACTACGTATAAACATACACACAAAAATGTAATTTCAGGTGGTGTAAGTAATATAATTAAATTAAAACAACGGGAGTCAGAACGACTTAAAGGAGATTACCTTATGCAAGATGGTATCAAAATTACTTCTAAATTTAAAAAAAAACTTATTTTATGTTGTCATTTATGTTTTAGAAAAAAATGTTCTCTCTCATTTTTCCAGAGAATTTAATAGAACCAGTATTTTAGGAAAAAATAATGATTAAATATATAAACACACACACTCACACACCTACACAGAAACACACAAATGTGCACTAACACTCAACCACCAAAGTAGTAATTCGATCTTAGACTTACAAAGTGAAGCTATTAATCTGTAATATATGTGTTCTCTGCTTATCTACTTAGAAACCACCTCTATCCTTTGAACCTAGAAGAAATTTTTCTAAAGTAGTTTGTAGAAAGAATAACCTCAAGTATTTCATAGGAAAAGGGGGAGGGAGGGAAATCAAGAACCATTGAGACAAAATGAAAATATATAAACACAAAATGTCAACTTAAAAGTTGGGAAAAGCTGAAAAATAGGTAAACACTATTATTTATTGAATATCACCTATATGTAGATAAAAAAAGAGACATGATGCTCCTTTAATAAAGAAAGGATGACCATCTGCAGAGAAAAATTCTGTCAACTTTGAGGAGAACTGGATTGACTTTTTACAGACCAGTATTTATGAATAAATGCAATTTTTATGCCATAGTCTAAGCTGACTTCCAGAATATACATCATAAAAATCACCAAAATGTAAAAAAATCCATCATAGATTTTAGTCTCCTCATTGTGTACATTTAAAATATTAATCTTTAATATTAATTTAAACTTTTTAAATACATATGCTATTATAAAAATCATATAAAACAATGTATGTGATACATGCATATTTACAATGGCATATAAAATACATTAACATATTCATGCCTCTTCTTTGAAGTTCTAATTGAACTACAGTTCCTAACCTTAACTGAAATGATACTTTCAGAAATTGCTTTGCAAATTATAAAAGGCAAGATAAATGTGAATACTTTATTTACCTATCTATATTGTGTTTTGTGCCACTCTTTAAGAGTTAACATAAATTTGAGTTGGATACATTTAATACACTGTAGGTTGTATGTACAAAATTTTCTATAACTGAATATTCTTTAAAATACTTTACCTGTACATTTGCATGTTTTATGGAATAAATGTCAGCAATAATAAGGTTCAGAAATGTTTAAATATGAAAAATGTCTTATTAGGCTATTTAACATTTTTTTCAATCTTTATTTATTTTTGAGAGAGAGAGAGAGACACAGAGTGCAAGCGAGGGAGGGTCAGAGAGAGAGGGAGACACAGAATCTAAGGCAGACTCCAGGCTCTGAGCTGTTAGCACAAACCTGACACAGGGCTCAAACCCATGAATGGTGAGATAAGATAAGACCTGGCTCAACTGAATGAGCCACCCCGGTGCCCCTCATTAGGCCATTTTAAAGAAAATGAATAATTTCCAGTCATGCAGTAAAATTTGCTAACGGATACCTTGAAAATCACAGTTGTACAATTACATATTTTTGAAATAGAACAGAACCTAAAGATTATTTAGCCTCTATTCTCCATTTTACAGATGTCAAAATGACGTTCTAGATATATTAAAGGCTTGATAAACTTATTCAAGTAATTAATGACACAGGGTGATTAACTTCATGGCCACCAACTACGAGCCTGGGACTTTTCTAAATTCACCAAATTCTGCTATACCCACCTAAAATCTCATACCTGTTCATTATTAAATAAGCAACACAAACATTTTCTTAAAACTAAAAGAACTGTATTTTTATGCTTTTATGGGATTAAAATTACTTAACATTTCAAGAACTCTGGTAATTCACTAAGAATCCTACTAAGATATAACATTATGGGGTGCCTGGCTGGCTCAGTTGGTAGAACATGTGACTCTTGATCTTGTGGTCAGGAGTTCAAGCCCCACTTTGGGTGTAGAAATTATTCAATTTTTTAAAAAAAAATTTTAAAGCATATTTTAAAAAATCAAGAAACAGTGTTAATTTTTTCAATTTGAAAGAAAAATTTTCATGCAGCCAAACATATGCTTTCTACCCTCTGTTCTCTACACAATAATTCTTGTTCAGGTTGTGGACTTAGGATTTCTACTGAAAAAGTTTCTTCATGTAAAATCAATCTTTTTATCTAAAAACACTTTCTCTTCATCTTACTTTCTCCCTCAAAAGGGTTTTTTTTTCATCTTTCAATTGTGATTCAAAGTAACATATATTAGTGACCATAAATCATATGTTTTTTGAGGTCTCCATTTAGGTTATAAAGAACTATGAAAATATTTAATGAGTTGTTTCAGTTTTTGATAATTAAGACCAGAGGTTTTTTCCAAAAATGGCTTACACATAACTCACTCCAGAATACCTTAGGGTCTTTGTTACAATGCAGAATATGGATCCTATTCAATCCTACTGAACTTACATTTCTAGATGTGAAGTCTCCAATTCTACATTTTTGTTTTTGAGAGACAGAAAGCACATGTGTGTGCAAATGGGGTAGGGGCAGAGGGAAAGGGAGAGAGAACCCTAACCAGGCTCCATGCTCAGTGAAGATCCCAATGCACGTCTCAATCCCACAGCCCCGGCATCATGACCAAAATGAAGAGTTGGACACTCAACTGACTGAGCCACCCCGGCACCCCACCAATTCTACATTTGTAACAAGAACTCCAAGTGAATCTTACTAACACCAAACTCATTTAAGTTCTTGAAGATAGTGACAACTTCATATTTGTCTTTATATCTTCAGTGTTCATTTAAAAATATCTGGCACATAGTTCAAAACTACTGTTGGACTGATTAAATAAAATTATCTCTGGCTTTAATAGGAAAATAAGGAAAAAATAGTATTGATAGAAAAACGAGGGAAAAAAACTCAACTTGCTGCCATTTTATAAGAGGCTAAGAGTGCCACATAGTTCCCTTCCTTATTCAGGAGTCCTCCAGCCTAACAGCCACACATCTCTTAGGAGGACTATTGTGATTACTTCTAATGCACCAAGAACTGTGTCAGCTGAAGAGCTGTAAAGAGATGTGCTCCCTTATTTGATCTTCAAAACATCTAAGCATTATACCAATTTTATAGAGGAGGTAAGTGAGATGTGTTCAGAGGTTAAAGGACACAAGGATATACAGCACCTAAATAGTGATGGTGGTAAGACTAGAAGTCAATCATTTTCGTTTTTCAGTTAAGGTATTCTCCTATGATTTCACTGCCTCTCTCACGCCTATAACTTGCTTTTTATTTCCCTGATTTATACACACACACAAATTTATTCATTTTTCCATGAATGGAAAATCTTCAGAACTAGAATATAATACTAGAAATGAACATAATTAAAATATTATGGTGTATATTTATGTATTATATATTAATATAATTTATATTTCAACCAAATCTACAATTAAAACGATACTAAAATACTAAGGATAGAAATGACTGAACATGCTTCAGAAGAATCATCAAAAAAAAAAAAAGCACTGGAAACCAATAGTTCTTTAAGTTGATGTTAGGATAATTACATTAATATTTTTAAAAGATAACTTCTGGGAATAAAATTATTCGGGATAACACAAAATATTTTCCTTAAGGACTGAAGAAGGAGACTTCCCAATTTATAAAACAATGCAAACTATGCTGTGTCAAAAGCTGCTCTGTACTTTTGATTTATTCCATTGCACATTAATTAGTTTCACAGGGCCGCAATAATAAATACTGCAAGCAACAGAAACTTACTGTCTTATAGCTCTAGAAGTCCAGAATCAAGGTGTCAGCCAGGTCATGTTCCCATGGAACCTACAGAAGAGCCCTTCCTTACTTCCTCCTAGTTTCTGGTCTGTCAGAACCCTTTAGCATTCCGTGGCTGCAGCCATGAAACTCCTCCAATCTCTGCCTTCATCTTTGCATGATATTCTCTATGTGTGTTTGTGCCTTCACATGTCCATCTTATAAGGACATAAGTCACCTTGGATCAGGAGTCCACCCTTCTCCAGTATGTCATCTTAACTAATTACATTTGCAATGACCCTATTTCCTAATAACATCACATTCTGAAATACGATGGGTTAGAAATGAAGCATATTTTTGGAGGTGGGGAGACAAAGTTCAATCCATAACAAACATGGAAAAAATACAACTTCAATGGTAAATCTGTAAGGTTTTCCAATCTTTTTTGATGATTCTTCAGAAGCATGTTTTAGTCATTCCTATTCTTAGTAGCTGTTTCTACATTCACTTGGCTAAATTCTTCAGCAGCAGATTGGAAAAGTATCTACATGCATGTGGTAGTATATTCAAAACCAAATAGAAATGACAAGATCTTGTCTTTATAACTTATGTTTAATCGGTGGCACACAGAGAAATAGGTCAATGTTTTAATTGGCTAAAAAGACTGTTCCTACCGCATTTCAATACCTAATCAGAAGGTTGCTGCACATGTGGCCAAGAACAAGTACAATCTTGATGAGGACAAATTCACTTAAAATTGATAATGACTATAAATTTTTTATTTGCCTCTTGTAAGGAAATTTAAACCAAATACATGGAATATAAAAAGTAAAAGTCTCTAATTCCAAAATTATCTCATCTAACTGTCCCACAAGCAGCCTCTCTCCAGCCAAATTGATCTATTTGTTTCCATACCCACTATTCCCATTCGTATTCCTACATTTGTTCCCAGCCATCCTCTACCAGGAATGTCCTTTTTAGCCCACCTCCTTCTATTATCCCCTTTCCTTCAAGACCCAGTTTAAATGACACGGTTTCCATGAAATTTTGGCTTCTAAAAATCCTTCCCTCTCCATTGAGGTCCTACAACTTTAAGTATATGATGCACCTGACCTCAGCATGGTTTGGACACCAACCCATTGAGAATGTATGCTAGTTACACAGGTAAAAAAGGGTAAAGAAGCACACTGATTTAGGTTAACTCCATTCCTCACACCCAAAAGAGGATTCTACAAAAATCAGATAGATGATAGATAGATAGATAGATAGATAGATAGATAGATAGATAGATAGATACCATGTACTACATGCTTTTGAACAATACTAATGTTAAATATATACACCCTATTAAATTATTTAAATGTGACATGCATATATATGTCACAGAATAAGACCACCAAGATGCCTTTTAAACTTCACTGTAATGTAAGTTCTATGAGGGCAGTGACGTTGGCTGTCTAGATCGACTCTCCAGATCCTAAGTACATTACCTGGATAAGAGTTGACATTCAGTACACATTTGCTGAGTGAATAAATAATCACTTCTTTGCTATTTTCAGTGCCTAATTTAGGTCTTTGTCATATCTTGCCTGATCTGTTACCATCGCTTTCTAGTGGAATGGCAGATCCTGGCTAACTATTCACAAAACTACTTCTCACATTCTCCCAAGAACTTGGGCAGACATACTCTTCCAGATTCTCTTGCAATTAGATATGGCCTTGTGACAATAGAATTTGGGCCAACAGAATTTGAGCAGGAGTGATGTATACCACCTGGTCCAGGACATATACTTCCTGGACTACAAAACCTCCACAAAATCATCTGCATTCCCCGCTGCACTTCTGGTCAGATCCAGATGAATCAGAAGAGGACTTCAAGACTCTAGACAATAAGGAGCTTTTGGATGAAAGGAACATAAGACTCAAGTGATTTCATGGATAAGAGTCTGACTCCCACAACTTTGCCAACCTGTTGTGGACTATGTTGTAAAAACTAAATTTTCAGTGTGTTAAGAGACTGAAATTTTGGGTTGTTAGTTATAGCCATGAACATATCTTAACTAGTACTGAAATTGGTACCTCAAAGAAGCGTTTAGCTTTACTAAAAAAATCTAACATTAATTTGTCACTTGTAAGGAGAAGAGACATTGTTATAGAAACCTGAAAAATGGTGACCCATGTTATTCAATGGCAAAATATTTGTTAAAGCTGTCACCTGAGATCACTCAGAAGACACATGTTACTGAATCTGGAGCTTAGGGGCATTGGTTGGAAAGAATTATTTCACTGTGCAACTGACTTCTATTGACTGTCTTTGGAAAGGTATTAAAAAGAATGAGCTCAATAAAGAACTGGCCAATGTATAGGCTGAAAACAAAATAGTGTACAGGCCGAAAAGAAACCCAGAAATCTGAAGCACTTAAGATCAGAAAATCCATTTGCTTCTATACCTGCAATGGTACGAGATAGAATTTTAAAAGGCTGTGAGCAACCAGCAAACTTCTTTTGAACAAGATTCAATCTCTGTCAAATGTCATGTGGCCTTTTCATCTATTGTGACCTCAAAATATCCTCTTTTAAGTAGAGAGAGATACATGTGGAAAAAGAAATAAAGAAATAAATTGGACTTCAGAATTATGTCTAGGAAAGTACAGGTACGTGTAACTGCCTACAACTTACAATTAAGTCTTAAAGGAACCATATGTCAAAGAAACAGCAAACCCACAATAGAAGAGCCTTTTATGGTTTGGGCCATAAAATACCTTTCAGTTTGCTCTAGCAAAAGGTAGACTGTGAAGACTGAGCAGCCTCTGGGGAGTACATTCTCTCCAACACCCAGTTCAGATATGGCCCAAAAGGATAAGTGACAGGGAATGCCTTCCCAGGGAAAGAGACAGAATCCACAGTGAAAAGTGAATAAAGGTATTTCTCTAGAATCAAAAAGCTAGTTTTCCCCATCTCCAGGATAGACAGTCTATCAAATGTTTGCCCAGCAGGATTGCTTGGTATCTCCCATTATCATATTTTCTGAAACAGACATTTTATTCTGTATTGCCCTACCATTGTATACTAGCTAGGGTTGAAGGGGAGGGAATGGAAAGCAAGTAACTTGTATTTTTATCATCAAATAATCACATTTGTAACCAATAAAGACTGCATGTTGCTTAAAGAAATTAGAATTTGAGCAGTTGCTATAACTGGATGGGATTCTGGACTGTATTCTTTGGGGAGTGGGTAAATGTCTTCTAGTTGTGGGAGAAAAAAAAAAGACAATAGATAATTTGGCACCCAGGAAGCCCAACTAGTGGAAGAGATTGATCAGTTATTCACCAATTCATTTGCCTTTTTCTCCTGGCCACATAGCTAAGACACATTATCCAAACTCTTCTTTCAGTTAAGTTGTCATATGGCCAAGTTTAGGCAAGAGGACATGGAAGGAAGGTATGTTTACTACCTATGGCTGAAGTTCACAAACTCCTCCCCATAATCATCCAGGCAAGGATTTTATTTATTCCTTGATATACTGGCTGGCTTCAGAGATTCTGGTAATGAACTCTAAAGCCTTAGCCTCAGAGACTGTGTATGCATGTTTGCGTGTGTGTTTGTTCACATGGGTATGTATATCTGTGTTTGTAAATCTAATACCTGAAAATTGATGGGTCTCTGAGTCACTGCATGAAAGAGAGACACTTGTTGCTCCTCGTTGAACTGTGTTGTTAGTGAGAAAAAAATAAAATAAAATAAAAAATGATAACAAGCTCAGAATTTATGACAGAAGAAAGGCTTTAACAGAACTAATTAAATAATCATACATGCATAAGTACATGCTGATTTAAAATGCTGTGAAGGAAAAGCAGTATGGATGCTCTATGAAAAGATTTTTCTCAGTCTGAATGGTCGCGACTTGTAAGATTGCAACTTCCTATCTGAGGTGGTCTCATTCTACTTCTTCCCACCCATCATTCTGCTCACAGGCAGACATATCCTAAGGTGATTCCAAAGAGTCCCACCTTTTATAATCCCTTCCCCTTACATAAGAGCAGAATCTTGCCTTACTTCAATGGAAGAGAATATGGCAAAGCGATAGGATGTCATTACCTTCCTTAGATTACCTTATAGAGAAAAGGGATTGTGCAGATGTAATTAAAAGCCCCAGTCAATTAATTAAAAGGGAGATTATCTTGGGTGAAGCTGACCTAATCAGATGGTTCCTTTAAAGATGGTCTAAAAGTCATAGACTAGAAGAACCAGTCTATCTCTGTTTCTGACTTTGAAGAAACAAGCTACCACCAAAGCTAAAGCCTCAAGGCAATAAATTTTGCCTACAACATGAGGGAGCTCTGAAGCAAATCTTTCTTTAGTCAAAACCTCTTGACAGGAATACAGGCTGTTTGACACCTTGATTTAAGCTCTTTGAGATTCTTAGGAAAAAATCAGCTAAGTCATGACTGGCCTTCCTACAACTATAAGGCAAAGAAAGGAATGCTGTGTTCAGACTTCCAGGGAAAACAGCAGAATAGGAGAACCCTAAGCTCACATCTTCCCATGTAGATAACATCCACATCGGTGTAAATAATCCAGAAAACAGCACAAACACTGGCAGAACAGACTCTCCATGGCTAAATGTAGAGAAGAGGTCACATCCAAGAGAGTAGGGAGGGCAGAGACACAGCCTGGAAATAAAAAGACCTGTGGCACTGTCCATGAGAAGGAGAGATGCCACAAGCACAGAGAGGGGAGAGGAGAATATACCCATACCAGTCAACCCAGGCATGGTGGACCACACAGGGAAGATTAATCCCCAAAACATTTGGCTTTGAAAACCAGAGAGGCCAATTTCACAAGTTCTTACAATCAGTGGGGCTTAACACCTATAATTCTAAAAATTAGTGGGCGAGGCTCTGAAAAGGCCAGGAGGGCAGAGTTTCACCCTTAAAGACACAGCACCAGAAAAGCCCCACTGAGATATATAGCATAAAGGCAGTAGTTTGAAAAATGCCTAGGCTATATGAGAGGGAGATTTGTTTAACTAATCTCAGATCTGTACTGGAGGGGCAGAGATCATTGAGAGCCTTTTCCAGAAACAAGGGAGCTAGCAGGTGCCATTTCCCTCCCCACCTCCTCAGCTTTGACACACGGATGCCTGTAAGAACCAGTGAGGAACCAATACTCACTACCTAACTAGCTACCAATGCCACCCACACATTCTCCCACAGACATGCCCCCTCCAGTCAGGCATCCCCCATAGGTCCCCTACTATAGCAGACCAAGAAGACATTGCTAGCATGATGTCCCTCCCCACCCTATGGACTTTCCCTGTCCAGTCCTGTGACAGGAGTTTTCTAAAGTAACTCCAAGTCCCATCCCACAGAAGACCTGCACAAAACTTGCTTATACCACATACCCCAACACCATGTCCTCCTGTGGACTTGCCCCCTCCAATATGCCCTTGCCCAGAGCCTATCCAAATCAGTGCCACAAGCCTGATTGTGCATAAGCAGCCCTGACAAGGGCCATCAGCCCTCCAAAGTGACTCCTGACCCAGGGAGAAGAGAAGAAAACTACACACAACAGTCCAACTCTACCCCCAGCAGTAGGCTGAGGACAGACAACTGGTCTGACTATAGGCCCCGTCCAACAATGAAAGCTTCTGAGGGGACAACACAGTGAAAGTACGCTGCACTTTGGTACTACGGCACTTCTGCCAAATGCCTAGTCTGACTCCACTCAAGCTGAAGGTGGCCAAACACTGGCCAAATAACAGCAAAAGAACTGTACCTGCCCACAGCAGGCAGAAAGAGCCACTGCAGGTGACTGTGGGAAAAAGCTGCTCAGTTACAACATTAGGATGCCTGAAACACACACTGGAGACACCCCTGAAGTACTATGTTCTGACATACAGAGGACATGGTACCGCAGAACAGTACAAAACCACTTCTTCATAAGGCCATCACCTTCAAAAGCAAGAGATGTGGCTGAGTTTCAAACACAGAGAAACAGACACAGAGATAGACAAATGATGGAGAGAGGAATATGTCCCAAATGAAGGAACAGGACAAAATCACAAGAAGAAATCTAAACAAAATGGAAGGAAGTAATATGCCTAATAAAGAATTTACAGTAATGGTCATAAAGATACTCACTAGACTTGAGAAAAAAGTGGAAGACCTAAGTGAGGCCTTCAACAAATAGACAGAAAACATTAAAAAAAAAAAAACCCAATCAGATATAAAGAACTCAATAACTGAATTTAAAAATACACTCAAGGGGGGCGCCTGGGTGGCGCAGTCGGTTAAGCGTCCGACTTCAGCCAGGTCACGATCTCGCGGTCCGGGAGTTCAAGCCCCGCGTCGGGCTCTGGGCTGATGGCTCAGAGCCTGGAGCCTGTTTCCGATTCTGTGTCTCCCTCTCTCTCTGCCCCTCCCCCATTCATGCTCTGTCTCTCTCTGTCCCAAAAATAAATAAACATTGAAAAAAAAATTAAAAAAAAATACACTCAAGGGAATAGACAGTAGACACGTAACAAAATGGGAATAAGTACATATCTTTCAATAATTACTTTAAATGCAAATGAACTAAATGATCTAATCAAAAGACCGTGTGATGAATGAGTAGAAAAGCAAGACTTATCTATATGCTGCCTACAAGATTCTCATTTCAGACCTACAGATGCATGCAGATTGAAGTGAATGGATGGGAAAGCATTTATCATGCAAATGGAAGTGAAAAGAAAGCCAGCGTAGCAATATTTATATCAGACAAAACCAACTTTAAAACAAAGACTGTAACATAAGAGACACGATAACCATAAACGGAACAATCCAACAAGAAGATATAACAATTGTAAATATTTATGCACCCAACAGGAAAACATCCAAATACATAAAGCAGCTAATAACATACATAAAGTAAGTCATCAATAGTAATACAATAATAGCAGGGATTTTAACACCCTATTTACATCATTGCATAGATCATCCAAACAGAAAAACAAAGAAACAATGGCTTTAAATGACACATTTGACCAGATGAATCTAACAGATATATTCAGAACATTCCATCTTAAAAAGCAGAACGCCATTCTTTTTTAAGTACACATGAACATGCTCCAGAATAGATCACAAGTTAGGCCACAAAACAACTCTCAACAAATTCAAAATGATCAAAATCATACCATGCAATTTTCTGACCGCAACACCATGAAGCCAGAAATCAACCATACGAAAAAATATGGAAAAAGCACAACTACATGGAAGGTAAATAACATGCTACTTGACAATGAATGCATAAGCCAATAAATCAAAGAGGAAATCAAAACATACAATGGACACATGTGAAAATGAAAAGACAAAAGTCCAAAATCTTTGGATACAGCAAAAGCTGTTCTAACAGGGAAGTTGATAGCAATATAGGTCCACCTCAAGAAGCAGGAAAAATCTCAAAAAAACAACCTAACCTTACACCAAAAGGAGCTAGAAAAAGAATAAACAAAATCCAAAACCAATAAAGAAAGGAAATCATAGGGGTGTCTGGGTGGCTCAGTAGGTTGAGCATCTGACCCTTGATTTGGGCTCTGGTCATAATCTCACAGTTCATGAGATCGAGTCCCACATCAGGCTCTGTACTGACAGAGTGGAGCCTGCTTGGGGATTCTCTCTCCCTCTCTCTCTGCCCCTCCCAAGCTCTTTCTCTCAAAATAAATAAATAAACTTTAAAAAAATAAAGCAAATAAAGACTACAGCATAAATAAACAAAATAGAAAATAAAATAATAATAAAACTAGGAACTGGTTCTTTGAAAAGACAAATAAAATTGATAGACCTTTAGCCAGACTCACCAAAAGAAAAAGAGAAAGAGAGAGGGGGTGGAGAGAGAACAGACCCAAATAAACAAAATCAGAAATGAAAAAGTAAAAATAACAAGTGACACACAGAAATACAAATGACTATAAGAGAACATTATAAAAATTTATATGCCAAGAAATTGGACAAGCTAGAAAAAAATGGATAAATTCACACAAATGTATAATCTCCCAAAACTGAATCAGGAAAAAATAGAAAATTTGAACAGACCAATTACCAGCAAAGAAATTGAATCAGTAATCAAAAACTCCCAAAGAACAAAAGTCCAGGACCAGCTTCACAGGTGAATTCTACCAATCATTTAAAGAAGAGTTAATACCTATTCTGCTGAAACTATTCCAAAATACAGGAGAGGAAGGAAAGCTTCCAAATTCATTCTATGAATCCAGAATTACCTTGATACTAAAACACTACAAAAAAATTAGAGAAATGCAGGCCAATATCTCTGATGAACATAGATGCAAAAATCCTCAATAAAATATTAGCAAACCGAATCCAACACATATTAAAAAATTATTCACCAAGATCAAGTGAGACTTATTCCTGCGATGCATGGGTGGCTCAATATGGTACACACCACATCAGCAAGTATAAAAACCATATGATTATTTCAACAGATGCAAAAAAAAAAAATCTGACCAAGTACAACATCCATTCATGATAAAAACATACCTCAACAAAGTAGGTTTAGAGGAAACATACCTCAACATAATAAAGGCCATATATGAAAAACCCACAACTAACATCATACTCAATAGTGAAAAACTAAAAGCTTTCACCTAAAATGAGGAACAAGACAATGATATCCACTCTCACCACTTTAATTCAGCATAGTACTTTAATCCTAGCCACACCAATTAGACACAAAAAGAAATTCCTTTCTAACATCCAAAATGTTAAGGAAGAAGTTAAATTTTTCCCTATTTACAGACGGTATGACACTACATAAAGAAAAGACTAAAGACTCAACCAAAAAAAAAAAAAAACTGCTAGAACTAATAAATGAATTCAGTAAGGTTGCAGGATATAAAATCAATATACAGAAATCCATTGCATTTCTATATACTAATAACAAAGCATCAAAAAGTGAAGTTAAGAAAACAATCTCATTTACAACTGCACTAAAAAGAATACCTGGGAAAAAAGTTTATCAAGGAGATGAAAGGCTTGTACTCTGAAAAATACAAAACATTGATAAAAGAAACTGAAGATACAAACAAATGGAAAGATATTCCATGATCATGGATTGGGAAAACAAATATTGTTAAATTAAAATCAAAGCAATCTACAGATTTAATTCAACCTCTATCAAAATCCAACAGCATTTTTCACAGAAATAGAACAAATAATCCTAAAATTTGTATAAAACAAAAGATTCCAAATAACCAAAGCAATCTTTAAAAAGGACAACAAAACTGGAGGTATCACAATCTCAGATTTCAAGATATACTATAAAGCTGTAGTAATCAAAATAGTATGGTGCTGGCACAAAACAAGATTAGCAAAACAGAATACAGAGTCCAAAAATAACCCTACAATCATACTATCAACTAATGTTCAACAAGGAAGCAAGAATATGCAATTGGAAAACAGTCTCTTCAACAAATGATGCTGGGAAAACTGAACAGCTACATGCAAAAGAATGAAACCAGATGACTTTCTTACACCATACACAAAAATAAACCCAAAGTGGATTAAGGATCTAAATTGAGACCTAAAACCATAAAAAAACCTAGAAGACAGCACAGGCAGTAATGTCTCTGACATCGGCCATCGCAACATTTTGCTAGATATGTCACCTGAGGAAATGGGACAAAAAGCAAAAATAAACTATTGGGACTACATCAAAATAAAAAGCACAGAGCAAAGCAAAAGAAACAACAAAACTAAAAGACAACCCACTGGATGGGAGAGGATATTTGCAAATGATATACTGGATGAAAGGTTAGTATCCAAAATATACAAAGAACTTACACAACTCAACACTCAAAAAACAAATAATCCAATTTAAAAAATGGGCGGAAAACGTGCACAGACATGTCTCCAAAGAAGAAGTACAGATGGCCAAAAGACACATAAAAAAACACTCAACTCACTCATCATCAGAGAAATATAAATCAAAACCACAAAGAGATCACCTCACACCTGTCAGAATGACTACAATAAAAATACAAGAAACAATAAATGTTGGTGAGGATGTGGGAAAAAGGAAACCCTCATGCACTGTTGGTGGGAGTGCAAACTGGTGAGGCCACTGTGGAAGACTGTATAGAGGTTCCTCAAAAAGTTAAAAATAGAACTACCCTAAAATCTAGCAATTGAACTACTAGGTATTTACCCTAGTAGAATACAAAAACATAAATTCAAAAGATATATGTAGCCCTATGTTTATTGCTGCACTATTTTACAATAGCCAAATTATGGAAGTAGCCCAAGTGTTCATCAAAACATAAATGGATAAAGAAGATGTGGTACATGTACACAATGGAATATTATTCAACCATAAAAAAGGAATGAAATCCTGCCATTTGCAACAACATGGATGGACTTAAAAGGTATAATGTTAAGTGAAATAAGTCATCCAGAGAAAGACAAATACCATATGATTTCAGTCATATGAAGTTTGGAAGTTTAGAAAGAAGTTTAGAAAGAAAACAAATGAATAAAGGAAAACAGAGGCAAGCCAAAGAACAGACTCTTAACTATAGAGAACAAACTGATGGTTACTAGAGGGGAGGTGGGTGGGGGATAGGTGAAATAGGCAAAGGGGATTAAGAGTACACTCAGCGTGATAGGCATTCAGTAATGTACAGAATTGTTAAATCACTATCTACCCCCCACACTATTCCCTGCCCCACCTTATCCCTCCATACATGGAATTAATAACTTCTCTATTACCCTGGAATTGTTTTAGTACTTTCATTACACTCTCTTATTCTTAGGTATTTATGAGTTTATGCACTAATCTGTGAGTTCCTTCAGAGAAGGAAATATATCCAATTGCTCTACGTATTCTCACTACCTGGCGCAGGGCCTGTCACATAGAAAATATTAAATAAATAGTTGTTCTCTGAGAATTCTAGATTTCTCTAAATTTTTTGGTTATTTTTACTCAAACTCTAACAAGCCCTTTTCTGACTTTTTTCTTAATTTGTGCACTATTGCTTCCTTTACTTTCTTCCGCTATTTGCCATATACTATCCCGGAAATATTTCCTTTTCACTGTGGATCTCATTTTTAAAGATTTAATTGTTTTGAAATCACCTAATTAATTGGCCCATACATGTTTATGAGATTGAACGCTGAAAAGGTTTATCAAATGAGCAGCCAATTTATGTAATAATATAGATATTCCTCATAAACCTCAGTTTCAATAATAATCACAGTACTCAGAAATATTACATCTAGAAATCTAGAAATATTTGTGCTTCTTCCATACTAACTTTTAGTACACTTCAGATTTCAATACAGTGCTGTGGGTAAGAACTCAAGCTTTGCAATCAGACAAACTTAGAATCCATTTTGCTACTGATTTGTGTGACTATGGCCTACTTAATCTCTCCAAATCCCAGCTTGTTCTTATACAAAATGGAGATAATAAAATAATTAACCTCATAGAGCTACTATAAGGATTAATAGTACACATATAGCTGATGCTAAAAAATATTAACTTAAAACTGTTGGCAATTGGGGGTTATGTACAACGGTACAAATACATACCGTATCTCTGTTACATAAACTATATAAATGGTCACAGATAGCTTTCACCACCATAAAAAGCTCCTATTTAAGAAAAAAATATATATGTATGTATCTAATTTATTTTTTGCTTTGAATAGAACTGATGTTTCTCTCTTTCTTAATAGACAGCATAGATAAAAGACACAAATAAGGAAGAATTGGAAAATGAATTCATTAGGATTTCGTTACTGTACTATATTCTGAACAATAACTTTTTAACATGTGTTAGAAATTATGATTAAGTAGTTGATACAGACTTTCCTCACCTCAGGCAATCAAGAGGGCTTTCGTATACTGCAGATCATTATGGAATGCTCTCAGCATTAGCTTGTACATTAGCCCATATGATACTTGTATAGGGGTGCAGAAAAGTTTGCTATATCGGTATAATAAAAAGCTGTAAATGAAATAATTATGAAACATTTGGCTGGAGGGGGCTGGGTGGCTCAGTCACGTAGGCATCCAACTCTTAAATGAGAACAAACTGAGGGCTGATGGGGGGTGGGAGGGAGGGGAGGGTGGGTGATGGGTATTGAAGAGGGCATCTTTTGGGATGAGCACTGGGTGTTGTATGGAAACCAATGACAATAAATTTCATATATTTAAAAAAAAAAGCATCCAACTCTTGACTGCAGCTCAAGTCATGATCTCACAGTTTGTAGTTTGAGCCCCATGTCAGGCTTTGTACTGATGCCACAAAGTCTGCTTGGGACTCTCTCTCCTTCTCTCTCTGACCTCCTCTCGCTCTCTCTCTCTCCCTCTCTCTCTCTCTCTCTCTGCCTCTCTCAAAATAAATAGATAAACTTAAAAAAAAGAAGAAAGAAAAAAACATTTCTGGGGGAAATGATTAGAGAGAGAGAAATATATATGCTAACGGGAGAAACGGTAAGGTGAAAAAAAAATAAACTGAACTTAAGAGTCAGAGTTGGAGCTAAATCCTGTCTCTGCCACTTACCAGCTCCAAATACTTTGTACTGGAGACTCTAGGAGACTGTGTCTCTTCTCTGAATCTTATTCTTCATCTGTAACATGAGCACATGGAACTTAATCACTCTGGGTAGATATATGACATTCACTGTTTTGGCCTGTAAAATGCCTTTGAAACTTACTACTTATACCTCATGATACCTTCCCATTGAGCCAGGACTTACCCTAGTATCCTTCTTAATATTATACTCAAGATAGCCACTACCATTATTTTTATCATTGTTAATAATAATATTATCAGCCATCCTAACCAAAGATGAATTCTAGACTTTATTATTTCCCAAATTCATATTTTATTAGAAATATATATTAAAATCTCACTGTTATAAACTGATCTTGGATTCTGATGTAAATATTAGAATTAGAAAATGTTTTATAATTAAACCACCATAAAATATCCATTATCAGAAAAATACATTTCTTAGAAAGGTAACTAACAGGAAAAAACACAACTTTGGATGTAATTTTTTATATGCTACTTTTTTTTTAATTTTTTTTTAACGTTTATTTATTTTTGAGACAGAGAGAGACAGAGCATGAACGGGGGAGAGTCAGAGAGAGGGAGACACAGAATCTGAAACAGGCTCCAGGCTCTGAGCTGTCAGCACAGAGCCCAACGTGGGGCTCGAACTCACGGACCGTGAGATCATGACCTGAGCCGAAGTCGGCTGCTTAACCGACTGAGCCACCCAAGCGCCCCTATGCTACTTTTAAAATAAAAGAAATAACATGACCCCAAGTGAACAGATGAATGCAACCACTGACAGCTAGTGTTCTTTCCTTCTCACATTACAAAACCGCAACTGATGGGTATGTCTTCATCACGGTTCAGTTTAAGGGCTACCTTCTCCATAAAAGTTTTAAAGAATAACCTAAGTAAAGAATTTTAAAGATCTGAGAGCATATAACAAGACAGACTGTGCAATTAAAAGACATGAAATCTCAGATTTAATAAAATTAAAACCAACCCTATGTTCCTTAAAAAAGACATACCTAATACAAAATGGCAAAAGTATAAGAATAAAATTATGGTTACTGTTTATAGCAGTTTCACTAACAAGATGCTCTAAGTGACCATTAACTAAAATAAAATTATGAATACTGGATAAAATTTAGAAAAGCATATTCTTAAATCTCTCCATAAGATGTTAAAATAACAATAAAAACAGGAACAATAATAATAGTAATGTTACTCAGGCCAAAACCTAAGTGAAGGTGGAAGTAAGAGTGAAGTATCAATGACAGCTTTCATCTTGAGGATGATTATTTGATCTCATAAACTTGAGGTGATGTTAGCCTAGCTTAAAGGCTAAGAGACACAGGATAGAGCCTCTCCCAGGTAGAGTATTTAAAAGGAGAAATCCACTCTAAATATCCAGACAGAGGATAAATATGAATTAGATACTCCTACCTTGTTGCTAATAATTAGTATTAATCATGAGCCATCCCTCACATGGCCAAAATTCCAATAATGTTTTAACTTAGTGACCCTTGATACAGAGTTCACTAAGGGATGTGGTGGGAAAAAAAATCAATCCTTAGTTGGAAACTATCTAATTCCTAGGACTCAGAAAATTGCCATAAACTAAATTCCAAAGAGCTCACATTCAAAAAAACAAAAAACACTAAAAGAAACAAAGAATAAGCAGGAGGCAATGAAACAGCTATCAGCAAATCAGACTCATGAAGACTTCAAACATAGGATTCATCAGACAGCATATAAAAGAAATATGTTTTGTATGTACAAAGACATAAAACAAGAAGATAAAACATGAATGAAAAACAGACTATAAGAAATTATCGAACAAATTTGATAATAAAACAGAACTTTAGAAGTTGAATGTATAACCATTTAATCTAAAATCATCATTAAAACTAAAGAAATATGGTTTCAACTGGAAGAAACTACATCAAATGTAATGCAGATAGACATGGAGATACTAATTATGAAAAAAGCAGGTTAAGTGCCATGGAGAACACAATGAGGAGTTGTCATAAATATCCACATGAGTCACAGTCTGATTGGGAAACAGTACAAAGTGAGTAGTTTGAGAATTTAAGAGTGATTATTTACAAATTTGGGGTCAGTTTAAGGAAATTACATGATCTATTTTAGTATCCAAGGGTTAGACTGTGGTGAGCACCACTACTCTAGGCCTAGAGAGGGAAAAGAAGGAAATAATGGAACCCAGAGAGGGCAGCTATGAGGACAGCTGCCTTACAAGAGTTATGACCTTTAGTAAATGGACAATCAGCTGGACAAAAAGGGAACAATAGCAGTAAGTGGCCAAATTAACTTTCCTCCCTTCCTCTGATCTGCTGTCTGTACCTCACATTATGTAAACATATCTTGCAACCAGAGGGCAAAGGAGGGCATTAATGCAGTCCATATTAGTCAACCTCTTAAGGAGAGAGAAAAGGAGGTGAGGTTAAAAAAAAAAAAAGATATTCATAATAATATACATTTGAGATGCCAGGTTAAAAAAAAAAAAAAAACAATGAGGCAGAGGTAAAATTTTAAAAAGACAATGACTGAGAGTTTTCCAAAATGGATGAAAAACCCAATAATCAAATTCTAGAGCCCAGATAATTCAAAGCAGGACAAATTAAAAAGAAAATAGTATTTAGTAAAATCATGAGGAGAGTAGAATACACACACAAAAGGAATTAATTTAAACGCAGCTAGACAAAAACACATCTTAAAAAACAACAATTTCACTGACAGCTAACTGCTCAAGAGTAACTATGGTGGCCAGAAGACAGTGGGATACTATTTCCTAAGTTTTGCAATGAAACAAATGTCAACCTATAATTCTGAACTCAATGAAAATGTCATTCATGAATGAGCATAAGTTAATAATTAGAAAAATACTGAGAGGTTTTGCCACCAACAGAATTATTCAATCAAAACTATAAAAAATGTTCTTCAAACAAAAATAATGTATTCCACACAGAAGGTCCTAGGTATATGAAGAAATGAAAAGGAAGCAAATTGATAAATATGTGGATATTTGAAAAGAAAAAAGGACTTTATAAAATTGTCATAATAATATTGAGAGAATTTAAAATGGAGATAAAGCTGAAATACAAAACCAGAAAAACACACAAATGAAGCACAAAGTAATTAGAGATAGAGTGATTGAAATTCCTCTGCAGTGTTTGGAAGGAAGTTTGAGATCTTGATTGAGATCTGACTTTTTAATTTCCATGTTAAAAGTTTTAAGTAAATGCTAAATGGCACAAGAACAGACGCTCAGATCAATGGAACAGAGAACCCAGAAATGGATCCACAAACGTATGGCCAACTAATCTTTGACAAAGCAGGAAAGAATATCCAATGCAATAAAGACAGTCTCTTCAGCAAATGGTGCTGGAAAAACTGGACAGCGACATGCACAAGAATGAACCTGGACCACTTTCTTACACCACACACAAAAATAAACTCAAAATGGATGAAAGACCTCAATGTAAGACAGGAAGCCATCAAAATCCTCGAGGAGAAAGCAGGCAAAAACCTCTTTGATCTTGGCCGCAGCAACTTCTTACTCAACACACCTCCGGAGGCAAGGGAAACAAAAGCAAAAATGAACTATTGGGACCTCATCAAAATAAAAATCTTCTGCACAGCAAAGGAAACCATCAGCAAAACTAAAAAGCAACTGACGGAATGGGAGAAGATATTTGCAAATGACACATCAGATAAAGAGTTAGTATCCAAAATCTATAAAGAACTTCTCAAACTCAACACCCAAGAAAACAAAAATCCAGTGAAGAAATGGGCAAAAGACATGAATAGATACTTCTCCAAAGAAGACATCCACATGGCCAACGGACACATGAAAAAATGCTCCACATCACTCATCATCAGGGAAATATAAATCAAAACCACAATGAGATACCACCTTATACCTGTCAGAATGGCTAACATTAACAACTCAGGCAACAACAGATGTTGGCAAGGATGCGGAGAAAGAGGATCTCTTTTGCACTGTTGGTGGCAATGCAAGCTGGTGCAGCCACTCTGGAAAACAGTATGGAGGTTCCTCAAAAAATTAAAAATAGAACTACCCTACGACCCAGCAATTGCACTACTAGGCATTTATCCAAGGGATACAGGTGTGGTGTTTCGAAGAGACACATGCACCCCCATGTTTATAGCAGCACTATCAACAATAGCCAAAGTATGGAAAGAGCCCAAATGTCCATCGATGGATGAATGGATAAAGAAGATGTGGTATGTATATACAATGGAGTATTACTCAGCTATCAAAGAGAATGAAATCTTGACATTTGCAACAACATGGATGGAACTGGAGGGTATTATGCTAAGTGAAATTAGTCAGAGAAAGACAAAAATCATATGACTGCACTTATATGAGGACTTTAAGAGACAAAACAGATGAACATAAGGGAAGGGAAACAAAAATAATATAAAAACAGGGAGGGTGACAAAACAGAAGAGACTCAAAAATATGGAGAACAAACTGAGGGTTACAGGAGGGGTTGTGGGAGGGGGGGATGGGCTAAATGGGTAAGGGGCATTAAGGAATCTACTCCTGAAATCATGGTTGCACTATATGCTAACTAATATGGATGTAAATTTAAAAAAATAAAAAATAAAACAAGTTTAAAAATAAATCAATAAAGTAAATGCTAAAGAAATAATACCAGTGTGTACAACTTTCAAACTAGCAAAGGAAAACATTGGAATAGAAGAAACAGTCCATCCAAAAGAAGTCAAGAAAGGAGAGAAAATAAAAATATAAAAGGACAAATTGAAGCTTTAATATATGTAAAGCAACATGTACGTAACTGGAAGAAGAAACAGACAAATCAAAACTTACAGGTGAAGATTTAATACTCTCTCTGAATAAATAATAGAATAATCAGAACATTAATGATCCCATGTAATTTTTAATACTATTATCCAATTTGACCTAGTTGACATTTATAGAAAACTCCACTAAATAACAACATAATATACACTACCTTAAAGATAACACAGAATATTTACCAACATGAACTGTATGCGGGTCACAAAATAAATCTCAACTGTAATAAAAAGTATGTTCTTAGACTACAGTGAAATTAAATTAGATGTCCATAGTACAAAGGTACTGGGAAATCCATAAGCACCACAAATTAAATAACATTTCTAAATAACCCTTGGGTCAAAAAAGTCAAAAAAATTAAAACATATATTCAACTGAAAGAAAATGAAAACAAAATATATCAAGATTTGTGGGAATCCTTTTAAGCAGTGCTTAGAGGAAATTTATAGCACTATATGCCTATATTATAAAAAGGAAAAATATTCTCAAATCAAAGACCTCACTCCTTTAGGAACAGGAAAAACAAAAGCTTAAGAAAATAAATATCAAAGAAGAAATAAATGAAATAGAAAATAGATTTAAGAACTAAAGAAAATCCATGAACCAAAAAGCCAGTACTTTGAAAATATTAGTAATATAGGTAAACCTCTACCCAGATTGGTCAGAAAAAATAGAAGACACCGATTACCAACATCAGGAATGACAATAGTGACACAATTCAGATCCTGCATATATTAAAAGATAAGAGTATTTCATGCACAACATTTTGAAATGTATTAAGACATTCTGAATAAATAAACATTCAGAGCTGGCCAGGAAAGAGAACTTCTGATAAATTTCATCCTTATTCAGAGGTGATATAAAGAAGTAATGTACACAAAGAAGTTCCCAATACTAACATCAATTTAGTGATTGAAATAAGTGAGTTGTATATATGAAATTATATGCACAATTTGTGTTCCAAATGTGTACTGCTACAGTGTTGTTAAGACAACAATGCTTCAATGACCCTTTGATTTGTGTTAAACTAGAGAAACCTCTGTGGAGTGTGAAAATAATGAAGGTTCTGAATACATATGAACATGGGTTTCAATTATGACCCCACCAGTTTCTAACTGTATGACCCAGAAGTCATTAATCTCATTTATAGGTAACTCTACCATATAGTGTATATAAAACGAAATAATATAGACAATCATAGGTAACATTTTTAAGCAGAAGTTATTTCTCTTAATAATAAGAAGAAGAAATAGCAGTAGAAGATCCTCCCTGAATTCCTCCCTCCCTGACCCGCTCAACCATTAGAAGAAAGCATCTAGAATGATAATGTCAATATAAGAGACAAATGCCTGGCTATGGCCAGAACTGAATTCACCAGTGTCAGTGCAATATACAAATGGAGAAGATTACCAAGAAAAGGGGATCAGATGCCTAGAAATGCAAAGGGCACATGTCAGATGTCTCAACAATACGGTGAACAAGGGAGAGAGAATCTTCAAGCTACAGTTCTATCAATTTTTCTTGTAAAAGCTTTGAGCCAGAGACAATTACTGCTATATACAGATGGCCAATGGAATGTTTGTGTCCACCCCAAAATCCGTATGTTAAAGTCCAAAACCCCAACATGACTGTATTTGGAGATAGGGCCTTTAGAAAGTCCTTAAGGTTAAATGATATCATAAAGGTGGAGCCCTGATCTGATAGGGTTAGTGTCCTTACAAGATGAGTCAGGAAAGAGCATTCAGTCTCTTTCCTGTTCTCTTTCTCTGCACTCCAACACCCTACTCCCCACCCCAGCATGTGAAAACACAGGGAGAAACGGGCAGTCTGCAAGCCCAAGAACTCAGCAGTGCTGGCACGCTGATCTCAACACCCACTCCCCAAAACTAGGAGAACATAAATGTTTCTTAAGCCACCCAATCTATGGTATTTTGTTATGGCAGCCTGAACTAACACATCTATAGTTTTTATTTTCACTCCATTAAGTAGTGTGTGCCTGGTGAAGGTTGGTTCTATGTTAGAGAATCTTTTGTAGAACAAAAACACAAGATATGTATGGGCTGAAAGATCCTGTACTTTAGATCATGACTTGGGTGAACGCGGAGGGGAGGGGAGGTGACTTGTGTTCTATTTTCCCTGGTGACCTTAAATTCCACTTCTTCCTTCACCCTTTGAGATTGCCTGCTAACCCCGAGTGCTCCGCCCTTCAGTTCTGTTCTTTCTTCTGTCTTCACTATCTCAATACATCAAGTAGCTGCCATGTCACCAGAGTGTGCACCTTGGAAAGCCAAACAGTAGAGGAGTGAGACATCATTCTTCTTTTTTTTCTTTCATGTCTGTTTGACTCACATATGAAAGTATACAGGCTGAATACACTCAGCAAATAATGAAGCAACTCATTTGCAAAGAATTTTTAAAAACTAATTCATGCAAGGAACAGAGACTGATAGGCGCAGCTCTTAAAAAGACACACTCTCCCTGGAATTTGGGATAAGAATTTCAAAGAATTTTATGCCTATCAAAAATCAACCTGGGGATAGAATTCCATCAGCCTAATCATGATTCTTGCCTTTGAAGTGTTCCTTTTGTTTTTTCATGCCTTTTCCTCTGGCACCCTTATTTCATGCACAAGATGATAAATATATAGGCATGTTTGGGGAGCTTGTTCAGTTTAATAAAATTCCATCAAAGTCCAAATGAAGTGTGAATCTAGTTTAAGGCTTTTCATTATTTCCTCATGTATATAATCAAGTTATCCAAAAAATCTTATATCAAAATTCCAAGTGTTTTAAAAAGACAGACAATAGATCACAAAGAAAAGAACTAGTCTCTAAACTTGCTCCTAATTTTAAAATATATTCTGCTCAGGTAAAAATAATTTACAAACCCCAAAAAGAGAAATGTAACTTATGGATGCAACACTACATGGATGTACCATTTAAATAGTTTTAAAAGCAAAGAATTTTCAACATATTTAAAAGAACGTATTTATTTAAATGATGAAAATTGTACAAATATGACCACCCAAGACTGCAGGACATGGGTTTCTGTATTGCTGTGCCGGGGTAATTTGGTTCAGTGGCCCAACCTTCCCCTGTTACCATCTGTACTTATGAGAATGACTCACTCAGTGACTTATACATCATTTTCAGCCAGAGAGTACAGCCAAGCAATTTAAAACGACTTGGAGAAATAAAAATCTATCACCTCCACAAATATGCATTTACCCTTCATTTAGCAACAGTGTCTCGTATGCCATTTCCTAGCCAGTTTTTCTTACTCCTACTGCTTGCTGTGTTCCTAGCCTTCTTAATTGGACTCAGGTGTATTTTGAAAGCCAAAATTCTCAGCCATCTTCCCATAAAGGCAGGTGTCCAGGAAAACCAAACAAAAGGAAAAACTTGAAAGGATAGCACTTTAGGTCTTATGAACATGAACTGGCTCTTATCATGAAAATTTAAATGTTCATATTTTGATGGAAACAGTAAACTCATTTTGCAGAAAATTTCAGTGTGCCATTCTAGAAGCATAATAAATTAAACTATTTTACATTGGCCATAAAAAGCCTTAGCATATGTGCAAAGGTATATTTCCTCATGAAGCTTAGCAAGAATTAACTCCCTTAAAAAAAAATACCTTTAGTGTTATGTCAACAGCACCTATTAAATGGGTGATAGAGTTTATAACTTTATTATTTTTTTTTAGCCTGTATACTCCCAGACTCACCAGGGACATTATTATTGTCATTTATATTATCAACAAATGTTTAATGAGCTTGGGGCAGGGACAGCAGTATCTCCCACAATCATTACTACTGTGAAGATTAAGTGAGATAATGTGCATGACCACATCTAGCACTTAGTAAGTGTTTAATAAACAATGGCTTATTCATGGTTCCAACCCTCAAAAAGCTTATATTCTGTTAGGGTTTCCCAGTAAATCATTACCTATAGTGTAATTTTTTTTTATGATTGTAAGGGGAGAACCACTCCCAGTGTTACTATAGGAGCGGAGTAGGGCACAGCCATTTGAACCTGACTAAGAACACTAGAAGAGATTACCCTTACAATGAATTTTGAAGGACGTGTAAAACTTAACTAAATGGCAGGAAGAAACTGATTTAAAATTTATGGAACAAATTTAAGAGGTGAGAGGAAATGTGATCTAGAACGCAGGGGGGGATGCCATTAGGATGTGCAGATTAGCATGAAAAATTGATTCCTGTTCATAGGCTACAAATGTTCATGGATAATTATGATGACTTGTACATACTTTAATGAAGATGTCAAAGAAAATCTTATGACAGCAACTTAAAATTATATACCTAATTATCATTAGTTTCTAATATAGACCCCAAAATGGAAAAAAAAATATCCTTTAATGTAACCAGTGTTTTAAAATGCTTATTCTTTCTTTCAATAAATATTGCAATTAATTGAATAGTAAGTATAATTAGCCTACTAGGAAAAAAATGTCTTACATATGCACTTGCAATTCACAGTGCTTTTGCCCTCTCAGTAAACATTTATCGTCTTCCATTTATTTCAATAGCTCCTTTCCAGCGAGAATATTGAAAGGCCTGTAAATTCCATCATAAATAGTACGAGGAGAGAGTGATTATGAAGTTGAATGTTTCCATTATTGTAATTTACTCTTGACTTAGAAAAATGGCTATATAATGAAGCACCATTAACAATACTCACAAAGGAGTAATAATATAATAAACATGTATGTGTCTATTTACGTCCACCCACTTGCTTTGAAAATGCATGGCCACAAATGATCACAACACTTATTATACTGTATCATATTGGGTGAATTAAGTGATTAGAAGATTCCAGGAATAATTAGCTTGCAAATAATAGTTAAAAAATAAGAAATGCTATCAAAGTTATACTATCATACTATTAAAAGGAAAAAAAAAGTAAGGGTACATTATTTTTTCCCAAAGTTTATAAAGAAAGGCAAATACTGCAATCCAAAGCCTAAGTGGAATTTATGTATATTTCTTAATATAATCTATTGTCAAGTTAGCTAACATGCATATTTTTAAAGACTAGTTTAAAAACAAAACTCATTATCAAGTTCCTCAGTGTACAAACTCTTCCTGTCACTCAAATGCCTCACTATATTGTAAATGAGTGCTAAGAATATAAAAATGAATTAAATCTTTAAACTTAGCTGTTTAAGAGATTTCTCAATCAATATGCAAATATAAGTTTAAGAAAACAATGGTGATGTAGTAAATCCTATATTTGTTTTTTTTCTAGTCTACTCTGGTTAAAAACGACATTCTGACTTGAGCAGAGAATATTCTATTCTATCCAATAGAATTTACTGTTGGTTCTGTCCATCGGGCCTGTTCCATTGTCTCTACATCACAAAAAGTCTCTCCAACATGCATCAATACCTATGGCGTAGTATTAAGAGGTCAAACATAAACACTGTGGTCCAATATGAAACCTTTATACTAATCATTTCTATTTCCCCATACTCAGTTGCTCCTTCCTTGTCTACTTCATGTTTATCTGTCATTCCTCATTCTCTCTAGTCTCTTGGAAAAGGAACTATGACTTGTCGTCTGTGTGGCTTCATTCTTTTCCCTACTGCCTTAGAACAGAGAGGACAAGTAAATTAGTCAAATATAATAAAAATAAAAACCTGCAAGAAAACCACATTCTTGTTTATGAGGCATAATTACTTTATAAGCAGCAAACACAGTGTATCCCTTCTGGTAATTCCACTAAAGTGCTTGCTGAGTCAGGATGAATATTAGAAAGTAACACTTCCTGAGCGCTAGAAGGCTTTTACTTTTCTCTCATAAGGAATTAGTATAAAACTTCAAACCTTGTCCAGTGTTTCTCATAACATTGAAAGCTCACTGAGCTAACTAGAAGTTTATTCTTTACCAGCGTCTCCCAATATACAAAATAAGCATTAGCAAATTCTTTTGAAAAAATAATAATGAATCTCCAATAGAGTACACAAAAAAATTTTTGAGTTAAAAGTCAATTACCTCCTCCAAGTCTGTAAATTATATCTATAAAGAATATTAGACTACAGAAAAAATAATTTTGCGAGTTACAAATTACACAGAAAGTTATCTTATTTTCCTTTTCTCTTCACCACATACACAGGGAGCACAATTACACTATCTCCATCCCCACATAAGAATCTTTCTACAGAAAATTAAAGGACAAAAATTAAGATAAACATATCTATATATGGTTCTCCTAAAGTTCCATTATTCTTGTGTTTGATTATTATATAAAGGACATTTTTTAATTTTTTTTAATTTTTTAAATGCCACTGTACTAGTTACTTCACACAAATCTTAAAATTGAATTCCAATGGAGTGGAAACTGATTAAGTACAATGTGCAAGTTACAAGTAAGAAGTAAGTCAAATATTTATTTCCAAATATTTAGGGTTTGCATTTAATAAAATCTCCATTTAGACTTCTGGGAGCAATTTTAATAAAAGTTCTAAAACAGGTTAATTTTTTAACTTGAAAAGCAATTTGCTCTTGAAGTCTATACTAAAAAAAAAACTAATGGCAAATATGATTGGACTTAAATGAGAACAAACAAAATTAACATTTGGCTGTAATACTGGCTACCCAATTTTACGAAAATGCATCTTACTAGTACTGATTCTTCTCATTATAAGTTTCAAACTAAAGCTGAATGAGGTTGACTCTTTGATCTGAATATCATCAATATAGATTACTTTTACAATAGCAGATAAAATTATTAGATTAAAAGAATCACATATGCAATGTCTATCTTTTCTGATCTTTAACACATATTCCTGAAGTTTATACCAAGTGTCATTCTAGGGTTAGGTAATATTTCTGGAGAAATATTTTAAAAGGTAATTAATTACTCTGTAGAAATTATTCAGTATTACAGTGCTGATCAACTTTCTGTAACTGTCCATTAGAAAATGCTAGTCAATATTACTTTCTGCGTTCAAATAAAAGTTCAAAGGTAAGCATTTTTCACCATGGTTCAGCACATGCTGAGATCCAAGTGTGCAATCTTGGACTTTAAAATGTGTGACAAACCCACAGCCAGAGATGTAGAAAAACAATAAAGGGGGAGGGCTGAAATGACTGCATAATCACCTGCATGAAAACTAACAAATTTTCTATAGGCTTTCAGCTCCTGGTTTGTCAACTACACAAGTAAAAGAGTGTTATATAATGAATAAAGGACTAGATCAAAGTGAAGTAAATACAGAGCTAAAAAAGTAAATGTTTCTAATGAATATTCATTCCTTCCTAACTTCCTTTCTTCTCTTCTAGATTTATTAAGCACTGTGCACCAGATACTGTGTTAGGCGTCAGAAATCCAAAATGATGGTGTTCAGAAAACAGACAGTGACTGCAGCCAAGAGCATAAGGTGAGGAGGGTAAAGGATTAGAAAGGCGGGCAGAACAAACTCAACCTTATTACTGGATCTGTTAAGATTGTTTCTCCAGGCATTCACTCTCAAGGTGGCATGAAACATCAGTAGCGAAGTGTTTTTATGAAGCTTATAAGGCTTAACTTTTCTCCACAAGTTAGAGGTCAAACTCAAAGTGATCTTAGTTGTTGTAATATATTTCTTTAAAAATAGATACACTACTTAACAATAGCACCGAGTTGCATAGCTGTACTAATACCCACAGTATTCACAGAAAATCTTGTCAGAAAAGCAAATTCTGGCAATTATTAAGGAGGAAGAAAGAATCATGTCTTTTTAAAAGCATTAATAGCTAGATGTTTATAATCTGGAGGAAAGGGGTTGTTTCCTTATGTAAATTGTCTATAACATACTCTGGGTCCAACTAGACAGTGTATGAAAGGACTAAAAACTGTACAGCTTTCCATTCAGGACTTACTTTAAACTATGTTGGGTGCAGAAAATCCTGGAAACATGCAATAATTATCCCCACTCTACTTTTTAATACCTCCATAAGCTAGTACAAGTCTCAACCTGTCTGGGCATCAATTTTCTCATCTTTGTGGTAGAGACAATACTGGCTTCCACTTTATTTTTTAAAGTATTTATTCATTTTGAGAGAGAAAGAGTGTGCGCACACACATGAGCTGGGAAGGGGCAGAGAGAGAGAGAGAGAGAGAGAGAGAGAGAGAGAGAGAGAGAATCCCAAAGCAGAGATACTTACAGTGCAGAGACTGATGCAGGGCTTGAACCCACGAACCGTGAGATCATGAAATGAGCCGAAACCAAGAGTTAAGACGCTTAACTGACTGAGCTACCCAGGGGCCCCATTAGCGTCTACTTTAGATTTGTGAAAATGAAATGAGATAATCAGTGTTGGATATGTGATTAGCAATTAGTACCGTTGCAATTACTATACTGGTATCACAAAATCCTCCATAATTTGTATTTATAAAAGCTAAGAAAATGTATGTCAACTATACTTCAATAATAAAAAAGAAAAAAAAAACATGTAACCCTTCAAGGTATAAATCTAGACACAGGTTCCTACAACCTTCTCCCCTATTTTCCCATTCATGCCCAAATTAGTAGTTCTATTGGTAAAATCTTGGTCTTCTCCATAGTATTTACTACACCTCTTTCTTTCCAAACAATATAAAGCTTAGAATTCATTCTTCATAAGACTCCACTATGATGGTTAATTTTATTCGTCAACTTGGCTATGCTATAGTACCCAGTTGTTTCACAGTTCAAATCTTAGCTGTTAGCTGTTCAAACACTAGTCTCGCTTTTGCTTTAAGGTATTTTTAGAGGTGATTAACATTGACATCAGTAGAATGAGTGAAGGAGATCCTATCCATAGGATAGGATGGGTGGGCTTCAGTGAAGAGGCTGAGATCCCCAAAAGAGGAAGGAAGTTTGCCTCCAGACTACCTTCAGACTCAAGACTACAACGTCAACTCTATGGGTTCTGTTTCTCTGGAGAAAACTGATTCAAATGGCCATATGATAACCTTTTCTAAATTATTTTCATGTGGGCTTCAATAAACTAGCAATATCCCCAAAGTTATCCATCATTCTTTCTCAAGCCAATCACCAATAAGAGGAATCTACACTTGCTGGGATACAGGATTAAAATTTATTAAAAATACTAATCTATTGACAAGATATAAAAGAAAAGACCTGTTTGCCAACTCCCTCAATGCCAAGTTTTAAGAGACTTTTTAATACCAACAGGTATTAGTATGACCTAAAAATATCTCATCATATCCCACTACCTTAGAACCTGATTAAATATGGTTGGCCATTGACACAGCAATGCCAAAGGTTGAGTGAAAGGGATGCAATCATGTTCTACTTGGTCTTGACTGAACTATTAACCATAATATTTTCACTGGTGCTAGTCATAAGCACAGACATAGAAGCAAAACACCCTCTAATTTTTAGTACCACCCAGCACTACCTAACTGTATCAATCTGACTTCTTTTTCTGTTCAGACTGATGCATATCTCAAGGAAAAAGAAATTATACCATTTTTTAAAAATATTTATTTTTTTTCTTTTTTTTTTCTTAAGATGAGAGAGACAGATAAAAAATATTTAAAGTAATATCAACACTACTAACAATTCTATTTAACTGGCCTAAAATAATTAATTCTCTAGGGTCAAAAAGGATACAAAAGTATAGGATTATGACAACAGAGAACCAAATTATGAACAAAATATATTTCTGCCATAAGAACTGAGGAATCCAAGTGTAGCTTTTCTGAGATGGATAAAAATCACAAAGACAGTCAATTTTTACGTTGCTAATTTTTTTTTTCACACTGCTGTCTCATAGACATATCTTCATTAGAAATACCAGTAAGGGCTTTAACTTCATGGCCCTTCTATCATAATAAGTAACTAAGTGATAGTTCTCTTAGAGAATACACTGAGTTTCAGAAAAATAACCTATTCTGTAACTGACTATAAGGTCTCCTAAATGCTTAAGATCACTCTTGGATTTTCCTTTATTTTTGTCTTAAATTCAATTTGATTTATATGTCAGTACTTGGCTATATATATTTTGCAGGGAATACAATGGAATTAAGGCATGTTTCTGACTTCATGGAACCAAAAATTTAATTAATTGGACTGTATAAATAGCCACATAAGTAATACATACTTAAATTAGACATCTTTTTCTAATATTTTCCTTTGTGTAGTACTTAAGTTTCAAGTATATTGCAACAAAGATAAAAAGAAGTAGGACTTTAGTCTTCTGTGCTTATCTCCAGCATCTGGAAAAGTACCTGCACATAGAATCTCCTCATAAATCCTAATCAAATTATTAAATGTATGAATTACTTCACATAAGTAACTTCCTTGTGATCAAAAGAGAGATTATTCTGTAGGTAATAAAACCAGGACTTAAAGATACAAAATTAGTAAGATCACACCAGTAGCAAGGGTCAGAACTGAATATAGAACCCAACATCTTTGACTTCCGATAGTGCAATTGCCAAGCACCAAGAATTGAATGGTTTGTAAATGCCAAAAGAGATTATTGTGGGAAAAAGTTAATACAGTCCAACACCTGAGACTTGATATAGAAACATTTTCAGGCTTAAGGTAAAACTAAGAACAAGGTTGTTTTCTGCTTTTATTTTATTCTCCTCCAATAAGGTAGGTCTTTTACTGAAGAATAGAGATGCACCAGATGTGAGTTAACAAAAGCAAGTTTCAATATTGACACCTACTAAGGACTATGTTTCTTAAAGAGGAGAAATGGATGATCCTGAACCTAAATAAAATTAAGAGCTACAATTTTCACAATTTCAGGTATAACACTACACTAACATGCATGCAAATGTGTGTGTGTGTGTGTGTGTGTGTGTGTGTGTGTGTGTGTGTCTGTGCATGAGAGAGAGAAAGAAAGATACAGAACATGGTTATCAGTGTAATCCCGGCACCCCTTCAGATCATAAATCAGCACTACATGATATTGACAATTCATGGAGGAATAGTAATTTCATCATCAGAGTTCCTCAGGTATAACAATCTTCCCTAAAGGGAATGCCACAGAACACTTCTTATGGGTCTAAAACAGGGCACTGATATGAAGATCTTTTCACAAATCAACCCCTCAGTTTTCTAAAAATACACCCTTGAATCCAATTACATTCATAATTCAAATACTCCATTCTAAATTAAAATACTCCATTCTAATATAATACAGTTGCATTATCTTGCTTGTAATTATTGTGGAAAGTTTTCTTAGCAAAGGGATAAAGTGTTTATACAAGATACCTTTGACTTGGGGTTGCCTTACCCCCCCGCCGATACAGCCACAGTAGATAGGAAAGCCTCGGGGGCAAAAAGGGGTCTCTTAACGCAGAGGCCAAACTGAGGGATAGATAAAAGGAAGGTGGACGAGTAAGAGCAAAGTCCAGAGAGATCAGGTTCTCTGAAAGAAGGCAGATAAGCCAGCCTCGCTGCAGGAAAGAGTTCAAGATGGATACATACATCAGTGAGGTTTCCTTATCCCCTTTAACAGTCTGAATTAATGAGATAACAGAAAAACAATTATAATTATTTACGTACTTTGCATCACACATAAGGAGCTCAAGTATTAAGTGATGCGTGTTCTGTGCCATCCACTGATTACTGGTGGTACCATTCTGTATATGAAAATTTAAACACTGCTACAATTTTAAGTAGTACATCATGTTTGGAAGGTTAGCGTTTTCTCTTTTAAAATGAAGATTTATGCCAAATAATAATGAAATTTTGACATTTAAAAACAACTGGTACATTTAACTACAGGAGTTAAAGAAAGAAAGATGGCTCTGGGTGGAAAAAATGTTGTAAGACAATAATCATACGTCAAGTCTAGGGAAAATGAAAATTACAAAGAGGAGAACCATTTCTTCCATGAATTGAAAAATCTGGCATCACAATTGTTTGTTGGCTTTTTTTTTCAGGGTAACATGATGATATCTAGACAGTAAGTTCAGGGCCTCAGTTCACAGAGAAGAAAAGCACAGAGTACCAACTTCTTCTAAACTGGCTGATGGTGTGGTTTAGAAAGAGAACACATTCTCCTCCTGGCATGACCTGTCAGAGACTCTTGGCCGGCACAAGCAGTTTCAACCACTGGCTAGCAGGTGCATAACCGCAGGGGGTGGAAGCAGCAGGTGATGGGGTAAGGACAAAGTCACAGCCTCTTCCTTCTAGGATTCGATGAAACTAATTTTTAGGAAAATCACTCAGCAGGGTCCTGCCCATAGTAAACTCTTCCTAAACCTAAGCTAAAATTATGAAGAATTAATAAGCAATACTTTTCATTAGTCCTGTATCATAAGTTCTTTGGGCATCAATTTCTCATAGCCATGTTCACAGGGAAAAAAGTAACACTTGAACAAATAAAGGAAAAAAGTAGCAAGTTTATATAAATTATGAAACAGTACACTGTATAATAATGTTGAATAGTTTCAAAGTCACAATATGTCCCCAAAGTGGTACAGAAACCATTGAAAAATACAATGTTCCTAATTAACTTTAGGGGAAAACATAAAAGGCCACCATAAGAATTCGCTGCCTGAAATTAAAACACATGCACGCATGCACGCATGCACACATATACACATGCTGTAAAGGACCCTTTAATGAGAAAACTTTACACATGTATTCTGAAAGGCTATTATGACAAATGTCCTTTTTATAAGATACTATTAATATGTCTTCTCATTGGCAGTTAATTACTCTCCATCTGGTAAAATCTCTAGATTTTTTTTTCTCTCAAAAGAAAATTTTGATTTGCATAAAAACAATTAGATGCTCTATAACCTATAAAAAGACTAAACAAGATGGGGAAAGTACGGAGAAGAAAGTTTTGTTTAACCTAAGAATATTTCAGTAAATTCCAGTGGAAGGAAAATTTGAATACTGGCTGATTGTTTACAGTAAGGACAGACCAACAAAACATAACTCCATACTAGATGGTAAAACTCTCCATGTCGAGTGTTTTGCTTCATTCACCACTGAATCTCCAACAATGATGAGTATTTATACATCATAAGTGCTGAATAACTCTTTCTTGACTGAAATCACAGAAGGCTGAAAAAGGTCACACCTTTAATAATAAGAGCACTGAAATAAAAAGACGAGCTTTTTATCTTCATGAGGTCCCAGTAGTTCATTTTTGCTTTAAATTCCCTTGCCTTTGGAGATATGTCAAGTAAGGAATTGCTGCAGTTGAGGTCAGAGAGGTTTTTTCCTGCTCTCTTCCTCTAGGGTTTTGATGGTTTCCTGTCTCTCATTCAGGTCCTTTATCCATTTTGAGTTTATTTTTGTGAATGGTGTAAGAAAGTAGTCTAGTTTCATTCTTCTGCATGTTGCTGTCCAGTTCTCTCAGTACCATTTGTTAAAGAGACTGTCTTTTTTCCATTGGATATTCTTTCCTGCTTTGTCAAAAATTAGTTGGCCATACTTTTGTGGGTCCAATTCTGGAGTCTCTGTTCTATTCCATTGGTCTTTGTGTCTGTTTTTGTGCCAATACCATGCTGTCTTGATGATTACAGCTTTGTAGTAGAGGCTAAAGTCTGGGATTGTGATGCCTCCTGCTTTGGTCTTCTTCAATATTACTTTGCAAAGGTAACAATCAACAAAACTAAAAGGCAACCGACAGCATGAGAAAAGATATTTGCAAATGACATATCAGACAAAGGGCTAGTATCCAAAATCTATAAAGAACTCACCAAACTCCACACCCTAAAAACAAATAATCCAGTGAAGAAATGGTCAGAAAACATGAATAGACACTTTTCCAAAAAAGACATCCAGATGGCCAACGGTCACATGAAACAATGCTCAATGTCACTGATGATCAGGGAAATACAAATCAAAACCACACTGAGATATCACCTCACGCCAGTCAGTGTGGCTAAAATGAACAAATCAGGAGAGTATAGGTGCTGGAGAGGATGTGGAGAAACAGGAACCCTGTTGCACTGTTGGTGGGAATGCAAACTGGTGCTCCCACTCTGGAAAACAGTGTGGAGGTTCCTCAAAAAATTAAAAATAGATCTACCCTGGGGCGCCTGGGTGGCTCAGTTGGTTGAGCGTTGACTTCAGCTCAGGTCATGATCTCGCGGTCTGTGGGTTCGAGCCCCACGTTGGGCTCTGTTCTGACAGCTCAGAGCCTGGAGCCCACTTTGGATTCTGTGTCTCCCTGTCTCTGCCCCTCCCCTGCTCATACTCTGTCTCTCTGTCAAAAATAAATAAACATTAAAAAAATTTTTTTAAATAGATCTACCCTATGACCCAGCAATAGCACTGCTAGGAATTGACCCAAGGGATACAGGAGTGCTGATGCATAGGGGCACTTTACCCCAATGTTTATAGCAGCACTTTAACAATAGCCAAATTATGGGAACAGCCTAAATGTCCATCAACTGATGAATGGATAAAGAAGTTGTGGTTTATATGTACAATGGAATACTACATGGCAATGAGAAAGAATGAAATATGTGGCCTTTTGTAGCAACGTGGATGGAACTGGAGAGTGTAATGCTAAGTGAAATAAGTCATACAGAGAAAAACAGATACCATATGGTTTCACTCTTATGTGGATCCTGAGAAACTTGGGGCAGGGGAAGGGGGAAAAAAAGTTAGAGAGGGAGAGAGCCTCTTATGGTTTGGCTGAGAATAAACAGAATAAACTGAGGGTTGATGGGGGGTGGGAGGGAAGGGAGGGTGAGTGATGGGTACTGAGGAGGGCACCTGTGGGGATGAGCACTGGGTGTTGTATGGAAACCAGTTTGACAATAAATCTCATATTTAAAAAAAAAGACAAATGAAGTTTTTCTGAAGTATAGTTGTCAAAAATTCCATGATTAGGCACATATATTCATTTTTGTTAAGAATTTATGTTGAATTACAGCTTCTGTTCTGGGAAGAATTTTATTAGATGTAATAAATAGATTACATTAGATAAATAGATTAGATAAATTCCACATGTGTTAAATTTGAAGAAGAGATGAAGAATGTTTCTCATTTGCACTTTTACATAAGAGTTTGTAAAATTGAAGATTGGCTCAACTAACCTTTCAAGAAGGTCAATCATATGAAATTGCAATCTGATACTATTCTAGCTGTCCATTTAGTGTCCATCTAACAATTAATAAATTATAATTCAGGGTTACATGGACTATGAAAACTATAGTATTTAGTAACCATAAAATTAAGTTTGAGGTTTAAGTTTTATTAAAATATGATAGCTGGCATAATTTTTCTTCATTTTAGCTTATGTAACAAAAGAGACCATGATCTTTAAGCAGACACCGAACATTTTACTTACATTAAGACAACAAATACGTAGGTATCCGTAACTCACCCTAATCCACAGGGGATAAGTTAGGCTTACAAGTCATTCTAAAGCTTACTTACAAAATACTACTATTTAGTAAGTAATTAATTAGTAATGATAAACTTTAATGTAGAATTTAGTCTTTAAGGGACAAATGTCATTTGAATTGCAATGTCCATTTACCACCTCTGTTTCCACTGCACTGGTCTAACCCATCATCTCTCACCTGAACCATGTAATATTCTTCTCCCTGGACTACTTGTATCCGTTCTAGATACCACTTGCCTCCCTAAAACTTGTTTTTAATTCTGCAGCCAAAGAAATATTCTCAAAGTAAAATTCTCATCATCTCATTTTCTTACTTAAAATTCCCCGCTAGAGTCCCATTGCTCTTAGGGTAAAACAAAAATTGGTCTGCAAGCTCTCATAAAGCCAAATCCCCTTCTCCTCTCCCATCTCAGCCACCTATGCCTTCCTTAGGTCCTCACACCCACCAACTTTGTCTCCACAAAGCATTTGCTTGGGCATTTCCTCTCCCTAGAATACATTAGCCTCCTTTGAATAGTTAACTCCTACTCAACCTTCAATGTTAGCTTCCAACATGGTCTTGTGTATCTCTTCTGTATCACTTTGGTATACACATTTATGTGTATATCACACACACATGTACACAGCACACACACACATGCTATGCATATGGTGTATAAAGTAAGATATATATTCATACATAGCATATATTATGATCCTCTCTACATTACCTTTCCTTCACTCAATCTTATTAATCTGAGCCAGTCTCCCACTGCACAGTGCCCTCTAGGGAAATGAACAGATATTTAAAGGGAACTGATTTGGTAGAATAATTACTTTCATGATTACCTTCTTAGCGTTTTGCAGCTACTAAGCATTTCATTACCAATGGAATGTTTATCTGTGAATTTTGTTCTTTGGTCCATTTGAATGAGTTTCAGACAAAAAGAAGGGCAAACATACCTTTTACCTAAAGTCTTAATTATACAACACTTACCATCTTTTGTAAGGGGTATGCATGATTGAGTACCAAGAAAGCAAGCTGATGCTGGCAAATGATTGAATTCTGTTTACATTCAGGGAATTTGTAATGTGATGCTACAAATAGAATTTCAAGAAGCTGTGGCATAGTCTTTAGCTAAAATACATTAACTTAAACAGAACTTGAAACTAATAGTACTTTGTGAATTGTGTTGAGCAGTGTATAAAGAAGTTGACAAATCTAAGGAAAAATAATCTATTTTATTTACAGAAAATCTTTCAGTTAAGACTGTATTGTCATGTTCTAAGTGGCATTTGGTACATCCACTTGATGGTATGAAAATTATAATCACTTTCCCAAAGAAGCATCATAATTTAGCACTGTTCAACATAGGAACTTCATTTAAAAACTACCATGGATGCAGCTACTCTGGAAAACAGTGTGGAGGTTCCTCAAAAAATTAAAAAAAGACCTACCCTATGACCCAGCAATAGCACTGCTAGGAATTGACCCAAGGGATACAGGAGTACTGATACATAGGGGCACTTGTACCCCAATGTTTATAGCAGCACTCTCAACAATAGCCAAATTATGGAAAGAGCCTAAATGTCCATCAACTGATGAATGGGTAAAGAAATTGTGGTTTAGGGGCGCCTGGGTGGCGCAGTCGGTTAAGCGTCCGACTTCAGCCAGGTCACGATCTCGCTGTCCGGGAGTTCGAGCCCCGTGTCAGGCTCTGGGCTGATGGCTCAGAGCCTGGAGCCTGTTTCTGATTCTGTGTCTCCCTCTCTCTCTGCCCCTCCCCCGTTCATGCTCTGTCTCTCTCTCTCTGTCCCAAAAATAAACGTTGAAAAAAAAATTAAAAAAAAAAAAAAAGAAATTGTGGTTTATATACACAATGGAGTACCACGTGGCAAAGAGAAAGAATGAAATATGACCCTTTGTAGCAACATGGATGGAACTGGAGAGTGTTATGCTAAGTGAAATAAGCCATACAGAGAAAGACAGATACCATATGGTTTCACTCTTATGTGGATCCTGAGAAACTTAACAGAAACCCATGGGAGAGGGGAAGGAAAAAAAAAAAAAAAAAAAGAGGTTAGAGTGGGAGAGAGCCAAAGCATAAGAGACTCTTAAAAACTGAGAACAAACTGAGGGTTGATGGGGGGGTGGGAGGGAGGGGAGGGTGGTTGATGGGTATTGAGGGGGCACCTTTTGGGATGAGCACTGGGTGTTGTATGGAAACCAATTTGACAATAAACTTCATATATTGAAAAAAAAACTACCATGGAAAGAAATATCTTTAAAGTGATTTTATTTAGAGATTTTATTTTGTAAGATCTCAGAACTATCTTACAATACCTCTTCTGTGCCCTCAAACTGAAGGTCTTTCATTTGGCCATCTATTCTCTACCACGGAATTATAGCTCAGGTACACAGCTGATATAGTTTTGGGCCTTAGTATGTGCCAAAAATTAGGCTCAGAGGTAGAGATAAAATGATGAGCAAAAAACAGGTACAATCTTTGCCTTCATGGAGCTCTAGTCTACATGAGTAAACTCATATTCATCAAATAATCTCACACAATATGTATGTATATTGATATATATAAATATCATACATAGAAGCATCAATTTTACTAGTAGATATATAACAAAATTTTTAACCTATGAATGTTCCCATACAACACCTGCAAAAATGAAATCAGACACTTTAAGGTACAAATAATATATTAATAAATTTCAAAAAGCTAAAATCTCATAAACATATCTTCTGAGGTAGAGGTACAGGTATCAGGAAAAGTTAAACAAGCCATATGTATGCGTGAGAAAAGCAACTTGCAAAGAATTACGTAAGCTCATTTCTTCTGCAAAGAAAACCTCTCTTCTTTCCTTCTTTTTTCCTTCCTTCCCTCCTTCCTTCCTTCTTCCCTTTCTTCCTTTTTTGTGTATTTCCATAACATATAATATGCAGACATTTTTAGTACATACATGTAGATTTATAAAAACGTTTGTGCAAGAAACAACAGTTACAATATCATAATTACCTTTGCAGACTAGAGCTGAAGAAGTTGGAGTCATTTTTCTAACTTTATATATTTTTGTACTACTATAAGCTCTTCAATAACTATAAATGTGATTTTTAATTAAATACATCCATTTCAATTAAATAAAGAGGAAGATCTCAAAGTCAACTACACAGCAGTGCTCAACATGTGTAAGTCAAGACTGCTGGTATCAGAAATGGATAATTTGAAATTCTCCCCAATCCAACATCGTATCTTTCCTTTGAAATTTTAAGCCCACACTGATTCATGCTATTTTAAATGAGATAGAGAACGCCCGAATACAACACTTCTAAAGGGTTCTTATAAAAATCCTTCATGACAAATGATAAGGCCTCAGAATTTTCTGAAGTGACCAAGAGATCAAGGTCTAAATCCCTCATTTTTGAGCCAGAGAGTTTAAGCTTGAAGACTATTACCAATTTAGCTTTAGCTTCCCTCTGTCTGGTATAAATAAATGCTACTTCTTATACTTTGTTCATATTTAATATTTTTAAAACTTCAACATTTTCCTCTCTGTAATTGTTTTATTACTGAATTTTAATAGGTAATATAACTTCAAGGCCCAAAAACTACAAAAGTTAGAGCAGTATACATTGAAAACTCACCCTGTTCCCATCCACCCAGTGGCTCCCCATTCACTCTAGGTAATCACACTTATTATTTTCTTATATTCTTCTAGAGATGATATACACAAAATAGTCAAATATGAAAGGACAGAGTTACCCCTTTTGATACTTAAGATAACATGCTATACTGTACATACAATTTTGAAACTTTATTTTAAACCATTAAACTTGGAAACCTGCCCATTTTGCAACACAGAGAGCTTCTCCATTCTCCATCCATAATACTTTATTATAGGGATGCACCATAAATTATTTAACGTGTGACCTATTGATGGACAGTTGGTTTATTTCAAATCCTTCGTTACTAAAAACAATGTTAAGATGAATAATTCAGCACCATGTCATTCTTCAATTGTATGATTCATCTCTAAATTAAACACTCGAAAGGGGATAACTGAGTCAATTTACAACTTTAAGATTTATTGACATGTTGTTATCCTCTATAGGGAATGTTCAAACATCTCCTATCATGAAGATAGGAGAGAGCCTGTTTCCCCACAGCTTCACCAAAAAAGTGTATTATCAACCCTTGAACTTTCCCAATGCTGTGTATGAGAAATATATCAAAGAATTCTTTGGTCAAATGCTTTGTTCTCTGATCCACTGAGAGGCTGTTCTATTTCCTTACAACACTTTGTCTGTCATAAGAGTAGAAAATCTTTTCACCAGTTTATCATCTGCCTTTTTGCTTTGCTTATGGTATTTCTTGCTATGTACAAGTTTCTGATTTTTACGTGGTCAAAACCATCAATCTTTTCTTTCAGTCTTCTCAGATTTGAATCAGAGTTAGAAAAGCCTTCTTACTCCAAGGTTACAAAGGAAATATCCTGCTTTCTTTCAACACATCTCCTGTCACACTTTTTACATTTATACCTTTAACTTTTGGAGCCAAAACTATTCCAGGCTGATGCCATAAGCCAGACATTGTGCTGGGTGATGGAGCACTGACAAGATTACAAGTAACTGCCATCATAGAATATAAAATATAGCAGAGAAGAAAGCCAATCATCACGCTGATTTAAATAAAGTGCAGTGAACTTCATGAGAAATAAAGTTCATGGTTTTATGACAGCATATACCAGGGGGATTAAGTCAAGTGTGGAGGAGGGTAAAAATTACCTTCACAAGAAAGTGACATTTAAACAGAGGCAGGAAAGAAAGTTACTGGTTGTTAGCCAACTGGAGGAGGAAGAAAGAAGTGGGAAGGAAGAGTGCTCCAAGAAGAGGTTCCTTCATAGAAGGTTCCCACCAGTTGTTGGGGAATCTTGAAAGTCAGGTATGAAGTCTGGACATTTTTTCTGAGAGTAATGGGAAACCATTAGGAATGGAAAAACTGAGGTTCAGATATAGGTATTTGCTTAGTACAGCAGAGCAAAGACTTACTAAAATGTAAAGCTCGTTTATTCAACAACACAATATTCTCTCTGAAAACAAATTTCTGTGTGCCTTGTTGTAAATCACTTGGATTTTCTACTTTTCTCTTAAACTGTTTAGTTTTCCATTTACAGTTTCTGTCTCTCGCCACCACCCACTGATTGTATAAACTTGCAAGATTTGATGTTAAATAAACTGAAAAAAATTACATCTCCAGTGAATGTAATCTATATGCTTTTACTGCAAACTTTTTTTCAGCCTTTCCCTATTTCCTATTTGATGATTGGGAATCAACTTTTAGCTTTTACAACAAAGAGAAAGTTGCTTTTCCTTTCTACCAACAGTTACACAACCATTGTTAAGCTACATACACAGAAGGATACAATCTGCCCTGAAGAAAGCAATGAAAAAAGTTATACCAATGCTAAACAGCAACCAGAAGTTTGCCTAGCCTACTGATAGAAAGCAAAACCTTCCACAGAAATGAGCTGGTTTAAAATTCAGTATAGAATGGGACACCTGGGTGGCTCAGTAGGTTAAGCAGTCAACTTTGGCTCAGATCATGATCTCGGTTCATGGGTTCGAGCCCCATGTCAGGTTCTGTGCTGACAGCTCAGAGCCTGGAGCCTGTTTCAGATTCTGTGTCTCCCGCTCTCTCTGCCCCTCCCTCGTTCACGTGAGCTCGCTCACTCTCTCTCTCTCTCTCTACCAAAAATAAATAAACATTAAAAAATTAAAACTCAGTATACATTTTTATGCTTAAGCACAGGCATAATCAAACATTACTCCCTTGGCAGTATGGCCCTGGAACCAATAATGGATGTCGAGCTGACCATTTGAACACACAAGAGAGAATGGAGCCTGAACCACACTGTTCCTTTTGCCTTAAGCTAGCCACAATTTCTGGGAGATAGCCCAAGCTTCTTAGTGATTATGAACTGGATACTAATACCCAAACTAGCATAGAGTGTGTTGTATAAAAATGCTGGTGTAGCAAGGTAAGAGTTCTGTGCATGAATAGTGGTGATCATAGCAAAACAAGTGAGAGTACTCAACATCACTGAACTGTACAGATAAAAATGGTTAGAATGGTAAATCTTATGTGTATTTTACCACAAGTACAAAATAAAATTAAAAATCAAACTAAAATTTAAAAATAATATTGGTATTAAACAGTATAAGACATTCTAAACAAATTTTGTTGCCCTCATGAATTCTTTAAGAATTCTATTTAGATAACCAGGATGTTTGTTAAGAATAAGCAAAAATACCAGATAAATCCCTACTCTGAGGCTTACTTCTGTTTGGATTTACTTTATGTTGCATTAGCATACTAAATTAGTTTGATTAAGGCTCTAATGCTGATATTATGTGACAAACATATGGCACCCATAAGGCATTTGGGTGAATGCTTACTTTATTGAACTTAGCTTTTATTTAAATAACAAAAATATTGTAATTACCATATTCAGTAACCTCATTAGGAAAATTTCTTTCCAAGGTTACTCAATCTCTAAGTAAAGAGGTCTTATGTAATGTTGCCATGTATTAGAACAACATGTTTTACTACAGAACCACCTATCCTCTGAAATAACATTGTTTAGAGACATAAGGATTGTTGAAAAGCATTGTATTTCTACAATTAAATTTCATGCTTGCTTTCATATCACTTGAGACTCATTTCTTCTAAAAGGAAGAGCTAGTTACACAAATTGTTGCTACTAACTCTGGGGAGATACAAATACATTTGTATTTTGGTGTGTCTGGGGAGATACACCACCTCATTGAGGTGAGAATATACCCAGATGACTTATAAAAATAAGTCACTTACTTTCAGGAAAAATAAACACTAAAATTCTTTCTATATTACAGAAGATAGTAGGGCTAGTTACAAAAAAAAAAAAATTTAAGGAGTGCCTAGGTGGTTCAGTCAGTTAAGTGTTCAATTTCAGCTCAGGTCATGATCTCACAGCTCGTGAGTTCAAGCCCCGTGTCAGGCTCTGGGCTGACAGCTGTGTCTCCCTCTTTTTCTGCCCCTCTTCTGCTCAAACTCTCTCTCTCTTTCTCTCTCAAAAAATAAAACATTTAAAAGTTTTTGATTAAAAAAATTTTAGGCCATATCTACATTTCCCTACAACAGTCTGTTATTTTAGCTGAAAGCTTAATAGAACAAATGTTGATTCCTGCTTTCAATAATCTTTGAAAACATGGAGTAGTCCTGAAACCCCAAAACCACCAAGGTGAATAATGTGCTTAACTCATGTTCAGAATCTCCTCAAGGATAGAAAAATTGCTTCAATTGATTGTCATATTTGTATATGGCTCTCCCTTCAAACACCTGCCATCCTGAAAGAATTTGTATCATTGTTAGCCAGGCTCTATGTGACCCAGTTGTATGAAATTCTGAGAAAAGATACTTTGCTCACTCCTAACTTCTTGCTATCAACTGTCATTCAAGCAGTGATCAACTCTATGGGCCAGTTCCATTTATTGAATACTTGTTTGGAGGGAAGCTTTTTTGCCTCATCTGCCTCTACTGTCAGATCCTTCTTAAAACAAGAAACAGTATCATCTGAGAAGAGGAAGAGCTCTTTTACGTCTAATTAAAAACTAAGATTTTTCTCAGATCTATGCCTTTATAAAAGGACTTTCTTAGTACAGGAGGCTCACAAGAATAAAAGCCTCAGAGCAATGCTGAGCTATTTAAGGACTCTTAGGTTTTAGATAAATTAAAGATCTCAGAAGAGTTCATTCTTATCTCTTACCATTTAGTTAGATATTATCAGCTTCTTATAATACAAGAGATATTCTCCAATATCTTTCCTGTGGACAGGGCCTTGAAGGTATGTGGCTAAATCTCAGTGCTAGGAGGGAGAATTTATCCAAAGGCTTGAGCATAGGTCATCCAACTGTGCCAAAAGCAGATTTTGTGTTTATAAAAGAATATATAAGTAAATTTTTATTAAAAATTATTGGAGGGTGAACCTCGGTGACAGTCGGGTTGAGCATCTGAGTCTTGATTTCAGCTCAGGTCATGATCTCAGGGTTTAGGATACTGAGCCCTGCATTGGGCTCTGCAATGACAGTGTGGAGGTTGATGGGATTCTCTCTCTCCCTCTCTCTTCCTCTCGCTTTCTCTCAAAATAAATAAACTTTAAACAAATGATTAGGGATGGTTTCAAATTTTCTTAAACCGTGACTAAAGCAATCAGCATTTAGTGTAAGTGCAGGTCAACTTCTAATCTTATTCAAGCTCTCAGCATCTGACCACCATTTATGGGTACTTGTGTGTATGTGCACTGAGGAACACTCACCACAGTTCTGTTATTTCCACACACCTGAGCAAAGGGCTTTGACAGTTTTGCTTAAGGACATTTGCAAACCTGCTGTGGGTCAAGGTACAGATTTGCTTCTATTCTAGAATAATAAAGTTCTCCCTCGTCTCCTGGGAATATCCTAGGTAGTAAAGAAAGCATCTCCTCTGGGTCAGAGACAAGATTGGCTTCTTGACCAGGATATGGATAATGGCCCTGTCTGAAGTGGAGAATGAGCAGGTTTAAAGAAGTTCCTTTATGAGTCAGGGACTTCTTGAGCTCCTAGGCTGTGATGCAGCTGTGAATGTAATACCTACGTGGGCCCACATCAGGAATTGATATGGACATGAAGATCATGCTGCCTGTTGTTCTGTGCGGAGTCATTGTTTGGCCTTATTGTCTCCTCACTGGATTACTGATGGAAGCCCCGACAGACCCATCTAGCAGCTGCAATGGTTGCTAATGTTAGGACCTGCTTGAGTGCTTGATAATGTGGATCTCAATTATAGGTAAATTTAAAAATAAATTAATACAATGTTTACCAATAAAAATAATGCACAGTCTTTTAAAATCAACTAGTCACAGTTGTTTCATATAATGATAAGAATTATATTGTTTATGATTATTTTCGCCATCATAGATATACTCAACTTCCTTGATGGTCAAGAGTTTGTATGGCCTATCAGTTCCCATATCTGTTCTAACTCTTTGATTCGAGATATTAAAAATATCTACCATAAATTACTGAAAATGGCAATCATTTTTGGCACTATAAAGGCGTTCGGAATATTCAGATTGAGTATGGATTCAAAAATCATTAACGTTTTCTCTTTAAGGTCCATTTCCAGCACTCCAGAAGCAAAGTCAGAGAGCAAGGCATATTCAAAACTAGTAGGCCGAGAGTTTTATTTTAGGAAAAAGGACAGTGCATGGAATTCAAATCTGACTTCTGCCTACAGTCCTGGGAATTGGTTCTCCATGCTTTTGCTACATTTTGTTGTGCGTCTTACATATGTCCAAGTATATAGAAAAAATACCTTCTCAGAGGAAAAATTTTTAGAATGATTATCAGGAGAGTGTTCAATTCTTAATCACTGAATTTCATCTTCCCATGAAATCCTGATATTTCCACATAATAGGATATCTTACTTCTTCAGCCTTGAAGCATGGGTTCAGGTTTTTATGTGTCTGAGGTACATTACTAAGACAGTTACTTGGGCACGTCCCTTGAAATCACAGAACTTGTCTTCTGTTTGGAATCAATAAGCAACAGTTTTTTATTGTTTTGATTTTGTTTTCTTTCCAAAACCTGGCAAATTGTCTTTATCCTCAATGGTCAGCTGACCTCAGAGTTGACAAGCAAAGTTATATAGTTCTCTTAGCATATCAAAAAGAATAATATTTGGTGGTGGTGATTAGATAATAGTAATTTTTTAACAATTTTTTCTTAATTTTTAAGTTTATTTACTTATTTTTAAAAGAGAGAGAGAGAGAGAGAGCACGTGCACAAGCAGGGAAGGAACAGAGAGAAAGAGGGAGACACTGAATCCAAAGCAGGCTGCAGGCTCTGAGCTGTCAGCCCAGAGCCCCATGAAGGGCTTGTATTCACAAGCCTTGAGATCATGACCTGAGCCCAAGTTGGCGTTTAAGCTACTGAGCCACTCAGGAGCCCCCATAATAGTAATTTTTCACTGTTTCCCTCAATATGCAGTATAATCAAGACTCAGAGCGTGGATTAAAATTCAATGCAAAATCTTTTCGCTTCAAAGTAAATATGTCCTTTCTTAATCCTCATATAGGCAGAGCTGAATTAACCACTGAACACTTCTCCCTCATACTCTGTTTCATGTATGCCAAGAGCTGACTCTTCATCCGCACATCAGTTGATTAATCCAGTTATAAAATCATGTGTCTGTCAGAATACATATTAAAAAGTAATTACTTTTCTACAATGTGTATCACTGATGTAGTGTGGCACTGAGTAGTATTACTTAACAAAGAAATTTCACCAATAACTTGTTCTACTGAGTATAATATTGGTAATTACCTCTGTAACTGTTTCTACAAATTTGCTGGAAATAGTGTTATTTATGTTATTTTTGCTTTCAGAAGTGCAATTTTGAACAATGACTCTAAGGTCTGTCCCTTCTCTATACACAATTACAGAATTAATCAAGTTTATACTGAAAATGCGATTTTGTACTTGTTCTGAAAATCACTATTTGATATAGTTATATAATAGGTACTGTATTACAAAGTTAAGGCAAATGGATTACCATAAACCAATAGAGTGATGATTATGCTTCCTATTTGCCCCATACTTAAATGGGTTTCTTTGAAATAACTGTGATCACACTCACTAACAGATGAATATTCATATTCTATATTTTTACTTAAACCTGTTCACAATGAACATTATGTATAATATAACGCCATGTTACTATTCTTACTATAATTATGACTCAGGAATTGTTTTTGAGATTATTTGGAGGAACTGGTAGGAGAAAACAACACAATGGTAGAATATAAAAAAAGTAAAAATTTAATAAACCTAAATAAAATAAACCAACGGTAAAAAAAAAAGTAAAAAAATAACTACACCATTAAGTAAATATTAGGGAGAAAACGGACATTGCAGTAAGTTCACAATGATTAAAAGCAATGTGATTACTAAAAACTAACAGGATTTCTCTAAAAATTATTTCAGTTTACAAATTAGTATGTATAATATTGTATTTCTTCACATTTTCCCCTAAAGCCAACTAATGCTTTAAAATGTAATCAACTACGGAATTTTAACATACAAAACACTTAATAAAGTTGGTAAAGGTGGATTCAACTCTAGGCATATTAAGAGCTCCTCTGTCCTCCCTAAGTTACTCAGAACACTGGCCTACACTAGGGGCACAAACTGCTATCTTCCACTCAACACTTTTTTTTTTTTAATGTTTATTTATTTTTGAGACAGGGAGAGACAGAGTGCAAGCTGGGGAGGGGCAGAGAGAGAGGGAGACACAGACTCTGAAGCAGGCTCCAGGCTCCGAGCTGTCAGCACAGAGCCTGACGCAGGGCTCGAACTCATGAACTGTGAGATCATGACCTGAGCCGAAGTCGGACGCTCAACTGACTGAGCCACCCAGGTGCCCCTCCACTCAACACTTTTTAAAATAAGCTTTCCTTATGAAGAGTTTCTAGAAAAAAACTGAGTTTCTGTGAAAGACAGAGGGAAGATACCTCCTCAACACACTTTTTTTCAATAGAATAAAGAATTTCACTTCATGCATCAAGATGGCTTCTTTCCACCTAAGTACTGACAATCTAATGAATGTTCTATGAGGGCAGTCACCATGTCTCCTCATTATTTCATGTTCAGTGTTAGAATCATCATCACATGGTAAACACTCTATAAATATTTGGTGAATAAATAAATGCTATCATGAATCTTCTAGCACTTGTCCACTTAAGTCCTCTAAGAAGACATGTAACATTCAGGCCAGAAGTCCAGTGTTCGTCATCTGACCCTCCAAACTGAGAACCGTGTAATAATTAAGTTTGTCTTTAAAAAGCAAATGGTTCTTGTTCACATACCCAAGAAATCCCATTTTTGTGTTCAGAAGTTCTAAATTAGTGGTGTCAGTGGTCTAAAGATTTCAGTATACACTAAAGCCCTGATTAAAGATCCTGATTAAAGATCCTGATGATCATGATCCATGGTTCACAAGAATGTGCTCTTTTAAAATTAGCCAACATCAGTCAGAATCATCAATAAAATCAAAATATCAGGAAACTGAGATCAAGACATTATAAGGAATAGCTAATGCTCCTAGAGCATTATAGTGAGTCATAAATTAAATTATTTGCCCTCATGACTGTATTACACACAAGTTCCACTTCTTTGTGAAAAGAGAACAAGGTAAGAAATATAATTTTAGTTTCAATTTTGTAGGGTTTTTTTCTTTTAGCAGTTCCTGCCTATGATGCCAACGAAGTATTAAACTTTAATGCCACAGCAGTATCCTAATTTCTAAAATTACTTTCAGAAACAGATTAAGGGCACTGCAGGTGGGAAGAGCATTACGACTTCATTGGGAGCATAATGTGAGAAATACCATGATGGATGAACAAATCTAGCTAATGGAAAACATCCCCTTTCACTTTTCTTAGCATCATAATATGAAATAAAGCGTAATTAAATTTTTTAAAAAACTATTTTCATTTTAATTTTTAATTACCTGGTGTCTGTCAAAATCTTGCAGTTAATTAACTTTTCACACTCACAGTCTACATCTCTTAATTATATGCTGTCATTCTACAATAAAATTTAGCAGGATACTATTAATTAATATCAAAATGTTAAGGCCATGTTCTATGAGCATTTAATAGGCTTTCATAAGAAAGGAGAAAAGCACAGTTTTAACCATTTGATATCAAATAATAAAATTCAAATTTTAGTATTTCAGAAATTCTTTTTTTTTAATGTTTATTTATGAGAGAGAGAGAGACACAGCGTGAGTGGGGGAGGAGCAGACAGAGAGGGAGACACAGAATCCAAAGCAGGCTCCAGGCGCTGAGCTGTCAGCACAGAGCCCGACACGAAGCTTGAACCCACGAACCACCGTAAGATCATGACCCAGCCGAAGTCAGACGTTAACCGACAGATTCACCCAGGCTCCCCAGTATTTCAGAAATTCTTAAATGAATTGTTATACTAAACTCTAATGCACCAATGTACACATCTGAAAATTGTGCTGACTTCAAAGGAAACGTATTTTCTTAATGCTCCGTTAACTCTAAGTTCTTTGAGAACATGATTCATTTTTTACTAATCTTTGTACCACTACCCCCCATATCTACTAATGGATTTTCATGTACCAAGCACTCATATATTTATTGAGCAAGAGGAAAATGTTTTTCCAAATAAAATTTAAATGTAAAATCTCAGGATTCTTGTGCTACTATAAAGAAAAACAATAAAGAAGTAAAAAGAGAAATAGATGTTTTATACTAATGTTTTCATGGAAAATGTGATATATTTAGGATATCAGAAATATTTTAACCAGATTAATAGGCTAAAAATAAGAAAGCTAAATACAAATCTTAAGATCTCCAAATCGTTTTATCCCAACCATTTCTATGACAATGAGAACAAAGCTGTCCTCCTGTCCTGCAGCAGAGAGGGACCCAGACTACACCCTGTGCCTTCCTTCCTCCTGGCTCTGCAACTCTGTGGTTTGTTGCCTGCGTCCAGAATTCAAACACTTGTGGTCTTGTTTTCATCATTTATTATTTCAAAAATGAGATAATTTCAGAACTCAAGGGAATCTGACAGACTATCTAGCCCAGCAGTTGTGCTCGCTTCGGCAGCACACATACTAGACCAGCAGGAAAGTTCTATAAATATAGACCAATGGCACTTCACATTTCTAAGCTTTATGGTCACCATAGAGTTTCCTCTTACTGGGTTTTAAACTACTCAAATATTATAAATCTTTTCTGAGTTTTTACTGCAATTCTATAGATTTTTATTTTCACACACTATAAATTGGGAGTTATTAAGGACTACTGAAATCTGATATTAGTAACTAAAACTAACTTATGACTAAAATTTGTTGAGGTCTATAATTCTGCATTATACTAACAATAAAGATGTCAGTGCTAAAAACTCAACTTCAATATAGTTGTAACGCTGCATTTTCCAGCAATTGATACACCGGTAAGTGTCTAGGTTAATAAAGGTACCGCTGATGACGCCCTGAGTTAGATGATAGTGTTTAATTACTGCTATTTATTGCTATTGATTACTGCTAGTTATTACTACTCTCTAGAATATCTTTTTTTCCACACTGTTTTTGCTAAAACAGATATATGCATAATGTCCCCAAGGATGATTCATTGATTTTATACAATGATTCTGCACCATTTAAGTAATTTCCAACATACTATTAAAATAATAATTGCAATGAGTTTCTTCAGGTTTATAAATCAAACTCTTCAAATATAAAATCAGATGTAAAGAAAAATGTTATTTTCAAAAAAAACTACGTAAAATTTGCTTTAGCAATAAACTCACTGTAATTTATCTTTCCAGTAACACTTCCATTGTAAACTTTTCTCTTTCCACTCTTTCTTTTTTCTTAAATTTTTAATGATTTTTTTTGAGAGACAGAGAGAGAGAGAGAGAGAGAGAGAGAGAGAGAGAGAGAGAGAGAGAGAGAGGAGAGAGGCAGGGGGAAGGGCAGAGAGTTGGACACACAGAATCCGACACAGGCTCCAGGCTCTGAGCTGTCAGCACAGAGCCCGAAGACGCGGGGCTCAAACTCACAAATCCTGAGATCATGCCCTGAGCTGAAGTTGGACATTTAACCAACTGAGCCACCCAGGCGCCCCCCACCCCCACTTTTTCTTTTTTATCACAGAGTTTATCTCATTGGAAAACAGGAGCAAGAATTCCAAACTGGGGGTATAGTGTCTTCTCCTCTACTAGGGCTATAATTTTTAAAAAGAACAGAGAAAATTTTCTGGAAAGCTGTTGTCCTACTTAATATTCACCAATCTAATGTGTGAAGGAGTTGACAGGTAACATGGGTCAAGCAGAACAATCATCCCAGCATATATATCTTCCTTCTTAGAAGCTCTGTGTGACTAACAAGGAGAAGAAATCTTATCTGATGCCGGCAGTGACGGTAATCTGTGAAAGCACAAGGAACTCCTCTCTACCCTACTGTCAGAGAGTCATTCTTCACAACCACTCATTACATTTTTTAATTTTAGAGACCTAGAACAGCATGATTCTTTCTTTAAATCTATACACTAGATTAAAAAAAAAAAAAGAAAAAAAAAAAAAGCCTGATGGGGCACCTGGGTGGCTCAGTCAGTTAAGCGTCTGACTTCGGCTCAGGTCATGAGCTCATAGTTCAGGAGTTCAAGTCCCATGTCAGGCTCTGTGCTGACAGCCGGGGGCCTGCTACAAATTCTGTGTCTCCCTCTCTCTCCGCCCCTCGCCCACTCACACTGTCTCTCCCTCTCTCAAAAATAAATACAAATTAAAAAACATAAAACCTGAGAATATGTGTAGCAGACAATAAACACAGAGAGCAGGAAAAAAAATATTTTTGGTGAGATTTCCTCTCAAATGAAAGAACAAATAAAATGCCAAGATAATCTCCTAAAAAAGCTAAACATATCCGTTATTGGTGTTTTCTAAAACATCTTATAATGTAGGCTGTTTTTAGGTTGAAATGATTTCAAAAAGCTCACAAATAAGGAACTTGACTTGTAATCGTTAATCAAAGTGTTATGAAATACAAATTTTCCACTTCTCACTCACTATATGATGTCAGTTTTACCTGTTCTAACTAAAACCAAAACATTTAACCAATTTGCAAATGACAAATGATACAGGAATAAAATTACAAAGCCATATATATCCCTTTACATAGATGTAATTTTCTCCTTTCTGAGACTTGTTTTTAGTAAGCAAAGCAAATAATATTACTGGGTTTAATTAGTTCTTACACAAGGATCATGAGATCTTTTCCAGCAGCTACGAGACAAATCTTCTATGTTTACTAACTATACTTTATTTAAAAACAATATTTACATTGGGGCGCCTGGGTGGCGCAGTCGGTTAAGCGTCCGACTTCAGCCAGGTCACGATCTCGCGGTCCGTGAGTTCGAGCCCCGCATCGGGCTCTGGGCTGATGGCTCGGAGCCTGGAGCCTGTTTCCGATTCTGTGTCTCCCTCTCTCTCTGCCCCTCCCCCGTTCATGCTCTGTCTCTCTCTGTCCCAAAAATAAATAAAAAACGTTGAAGAAAAAAAAAATTAAAAAAAAAAACAATATTTACATAAAATAATTTTTTCACAGGTTTATGGGATTCAGGATAAGAAGTATTCAGGAAAAAGGTAACTTACTACAGTGGTCTATTGAGAAGAGTTAGAACAGGCATTAGGAAATTTGTGTCTGAGTCATAATTCTACCAGTAAATACCTCCAAAGCCTTGGGTAAATAATGTGGTAGGTTTGGGGAAATTTTCTTTGGTCTCATTTTCTCATCAGTGAATTGAGAAGTTCATTTTGTCCCATCACATAATATGTTCTATAACCAAAATGAAAAGTACAAAACCAAATGTCTACAACACTAGGAAAATAGAAATACATTTCCTAAAACCCTTATTATAAGGATGTAAGCAATAAATTCAAATAAAATGAGAAACAGCAACTAGAAATTATCCCAGACCCCAGGAGTAAAACTTTTATAGATTTTAACAATCCTACTCAGATTTCTGACTTAAATGTGTTCAGACTGATCATATGTTCCAAATCCTATAACCCATGCATAGTAAGAGAACACTGAAATAATCTAATGAGCATAAGTCTCAAAAACAAACATTTGCAAAATTTACCCAGTTTACTCCCACCATGTTTCCATTCTGTGCAACTCCACTGTTCCTTCTGGCTTTCAGACATTCAGCAACATTATTTTGTATACAGCTCTCCGATTAACTTCTGCTACTGAGAGCATCCTCCTGCTTTGCTTCCCACAAACCCATCTACAAGCTAACACAAAAATGACACCTCTAAAGTACAGATATAACCATGCTCCTCCCCTGCTTGAGTTTTAGTGGCTTCCCAAGGTCTTCTCAGCCATCTTATCACTATTTGGTGCTCTGTGCCCTAGGGCCTGTGTACATGATCAGTCCCCTCCCATTACATTGTACCTGAGCTAAATGCTCCAGAAGAAGCAAAATGCTGAAACCATGCTCAAAAGCACTGTTCTTTTGCACCTATGTGCCTTTACTCCTGTGCTTTTTGCCTGAGTCCTCTCTGGAAACCCCAGCTGCTATTGGTTACTTTTTCCTATAAAATCAGTTAAGATAATCACTTCTATAGAGGGCCTTCCTGGGTGATTCTGGATTCCAAGAAGTGCCCCTTCTTTCTGCATACAAATATGGTACGTATGTTTGTACCATTGCAGTTACTACATTGTATTATTTGCTTTGTTATCTATCTATCCCTCTATAATGATTTAGTCATCTTATTATTTTGGGTTCCTGTGACTGTCATATTATTTATTAATTTGTTAGACCATGTAAAATATCGTTGTGAACATTAAAAACACACTCATTTTAAGATGTTTTCCAAAAGAAGTATCAAGGATGGCATAAGTCCTAATAAAACTAAAATAACCAAGAAAATAAGGTACACTTTATCTCTCCACCCTCTAATACGCTGTGCTCTGAGTTATACTCAGATGGTGACTTACCAGTTTCTAAATAGATCTTGTACCTGTTTCCAGTGTTTTCCTGTGTATATACCTCTTCCCTAACTAATTCAATTCTATTATCTTTCAAGGTACAGCTCTATAACACATTTCTTTGTTCCTCTATCTTTTTTCTACCAGGTCACAGTCTCTTGTAGATACACAGATAATTTAACAAAGGTTTGCAAATGAAATTGCTCCCACAGTTATCTTTCTACAGAAATGTTTCTTCAATCGTTTTATAAAGAACAAGTGTCTTCTACAACCTCACCACTAAGTTTACAGCAGTAAATAATCCAGAAAGATCATTGATTCAGTGGATCTTATACATCCCAGTAAGAGTAAAGACAAAAAAGAAATAAGCAACCAAAATAGATAATTTCTGACAGTAGTAAGTGCTAGGAGGAGAAGAAAACAGAATGATGTTACAGGGAGTAACTGGAGGTTCATGCAGATGGATGGTTGGAAGACTGCCCCATGAAGATAACAAGTGAGCCAAGACCCAAGACAGACAGCATTCCAAGCATAGTGAACTGCCAAAGTAAAAGCACAAGGCAGAAAGGGCTGGATTGTACAAAAACAGAAAAAAAGCCAGCTCAGCTTGGCTAAAAAGTGTGAGGCAGAAGAAAGAGGTGTGAGGCAGAAGAACGAGTTGTGGGAGATGATAAGAAGAAACTTATAATGGCCTTACAGTTCAAGAAAAAGCATAGGGATTCTATCTTAGAATGATAAGAAGATACTGAAGTCTTCTCAATACAAAAGCTGATGTATGTTTTTAAAGACTGCTTTGAGAAATGGATTTTTAATAGGACAAGAGTTGGGAGGCTACTGCAGCTATGCCATCAAGACCTGTTCATGGCTTGGAAAAGGGAAATAAGGGTGAATTAGAAGACAGAATCACAAAGAATTATTAATAAATTGCATATGAGAGGGAAGGGAAAGAAATAATTAGAAGCATCTAGATTCTTGGTTTGGGCAACCAGAAAGATGGAAGTGTCATTTCAATGGGTGAGAGTAGAGAAAGAACAAATCTGGGGACAGAAATGAAGAATTTTGTTTGTACAAAGAACACTTTGAATTTAATATCCAAATTCCTTAGTATAATGTATAAAGCCTTAATTCTTTTTGGTATAAATGAAGTATATATTATATTTACAAAAATATTAGAGAGAGAAGAGATATAACTAAGGCTTATATATCCACTGAACTAGGTGCTATATGTTTCCACTCAATTAAATATTTATTGAAGGGCGCCGGGTGGCTCAGTTGGTTGAGCATCTTACTTCGGCTCAGGTCATGACCTCGCAGTTCATGAGATTGAGCCCCGCGTCAGGCTCTGTGCAGATAGCTCAGAGCCTGGAGCCTGCTTGGGATTCTGTGTGTCTCTCTCTCTCTCTGCCCTCCCCTGCTTGCACTTTGTCTTTCTCTATCTCAAAAATAAATACTTTTTAAAAAATTTTAATAAAAGAACAAATATTTATTGGGAATTCACAGAGACTGCATTAGGTCCTAGGGATATAGTGGTAAACAAAATAAAAATATGTTAGCTATACTGGAGTTTGCAACTTGTAGAGAAGAGAACCATGCAACAAATAATTTCATGTGTTATGAGGGTTACATAAGTTTAAGTTTCAGTAGGGGAGCCTATAAATTGGGAAACTGACTTGATTAGGGCATTAAGAAAACCTACCAAAGGAAATGGCATTATATTTAGATGATCTGAAAGATGAACAGGACTTATCTAAGCTAAGAAGATAGCTGAAGGAGGGGTGCCTGGGTGGCTCAGTCAGTTAAACTTCCGACTCTTGGTTTCAGCTCAGGTCATGATCTCACAGCTTGTGGGTTCAAGTCCTATGTGGGGCTTTGTGCTGACAGCTCAGAGCCTGGAGCCTGATTCGGATCCCATGTCTTCCTCTCTTTCTCAGCCCCTCTTACTCTCTCTCTCTCTCTCTCTCTCTCTCTCTCTCTCTTTCTGTCTCTCTCAAAATAAATAAACAATTTAAAAAAAAGATAGCTGAAGGGGAGTTATAGGCAGATGACACAATCTATGCCAAAATCCAAAGGTGAGAGAATGCCAGGGGATTTGATGAACTAAGATGGTTCCACGTAGCTGAATCACAGAGGGCAAGGGCTAAAGTAGGGTGAAATATCATTGCAGATGCAGGAAGGGGTTATGGGTTATAGTAACAAGAAATAAGGTTTTGTAACCCTTATTAAGGAAATAAAATACACAAAGCAAAAGAATGGTATACTTGATAAGCATCTTAAAACACTGTGTAAAAGAATGTGTAACATTTTAAAAGAAGGTATAAAAATTGACTTTCCCACAATGTTAATCAGGCAGATATATATGATTATCCCTAGTGTATATATGGGGGGTGGGGAAATCTTAGCTTGTGTAAAAAAAATAAGTAAATAAAATTGAAAATTAAAAAAAAAAGAAAAGAAAAGAAAGAAACCTGTCTAAAGTACATAGCTAGGATTAAAACCAGCATTTGAAAATCCAATTTTGTGTGATTATGGGGCACCTGGGTGGCTCCTCCAGTTAAGCATCTGACTCTTGGTGTGAGCTCAGGTCATGAGCTCATGGTTCATGAGTTCACCTGCATCAGGCTCTGTGTGCTGACAGCACAATTCCTGCTTGGGATTCTCTCTCATCTTCTCTCTCTACCCCCCACCCCCACCCCCGCTCACACTCTCTCTCCCTCTCTCAAAATAAATAAACTTTAAAAAAAAATCCAATTCTGTGTGATTAAAATTCACACCTTCCCATTTTATGTCCTGTTACCTCCTTCTGTTGTACCCACATAATAACCATCATCATCTCCAAATACTTCCAACTGTTGGCTTATGTCATCTGCAGAACATAAAAGCATCCTTCAGAATGCTTGAAACCAAGCCTCATGTTTCTTTCTTTGAATTTTCTTTGCCAACCTACAGTAACTGTAATGGAACAATATTTTGATCTAGGCAATGTAATTTTTATCTTCTTACTTCCTTTTGACCTAATCCTATTCACCATTAAACCAAACCAGCAAAATACAGATATATGCAACAAAGGAGTGGACTGAGTTTCTGATTTTTGTTTTTCTTTGCTTTTCTTTCTTTGTTTCTCCATCTTTATATGGAAAATAATCATGAAAGCCCTGGATTTCAATGCCTATAATCAGACATTAACTGGGCTTTTATGGGGCTTTTAGAATTATAAGAGCTTTGCTTAAAAAATGTACATGTTTAAGACTTGTAGAGTCAAGCTAGAACCTTATAATTAACCACGGAGAAGGGAGAGTATAAGATAATAGAACCATTTTTTTCTGGATACACAGAAAAAAAGGAAAGAGGGAGGGGAGAGGGATGAAGAAAGAGGGAAGAAGAGAGGGAGAGAGGAAGGGAAGGAAGATGAAGGAAAAGGAAAGATGGAGAGAGAGAGCGAGGGAGGAATAGGTCGAAGGCAGACTTTTCTGAACTGTAGAAGGGTCTGGAGGAGAGAAAGGAAGATGGGAAGATGAGAGCTATGGAATGGTCATGTGGGACCCTGCTGTATATATCCCCTCCTTAGGATCAAAGGGTGAGGGGGATACAAAACTCCACAGAAACTTAAGTTGGTTATGGGAGCTATGTTAGTCAGGGTTCTCCAAAGAAGCAGAACCGATATGTATTACAGAGAGAGAAATTTATGTTAAGGAATTGGCTCATGTGATTGTGGAGGCTTAGTGAGTCCAAAATCTGATGGGATAGACCAGCAGGCTGGAGACGCTGGGGAAAGACGCAATTTGAATCCAAACGTGGTATGCTGGCAGACCTTTGTGCTAAGAGTAGATTAGTTTTAGTTCTATTAATGCTTTTAACTTATTGGATGAAGCCTACCACATTATGAAGAGCAATCTGCTTTACTCAAATTCTACCAATTTAAATATTAATCTCAGCCAAAAAACACCTTCAAAGAAACATCCAGAAAGATATTTAACCAAATGTCTGTGCACCATGGCTGAGACAAAATGACACATAAAATTAACTATTACTGGGGGGAGGGGGGGAATTTACCATTATTGGAGGATTTTGAGAGTCACAGAGATTTGCCTCACTGTTAATCTAGAGCTCTGGCAAAAACACCCTTACTTGAGAGTAGACATATTGGCGGGGGCACATTGGAGAGAAAGTGGAAGAGACAAAACTGAAAATGAACTATCAACAGAAAGTTCTGATTTACATAACTTGTATAATGTGGGTTATTCAACTGTGTTTAAATACAGATCCAGAGGCACATTAATTTCAATTATAAGCAATAAAATAATTATATACTTACAGATCTGTTATAATTCTAAAATCATTACTTGATGACAGTGCTTTGAACATAACTCTGTTAGCACCTATTCCCTCTACTGTCATTGTTTTAATGTGACTAAATATGAGGGATAGGCTCTATTATTTTTTATGTGCCCAGACTCAGTTGATAGGTGCTACATAAAAGCTTGCTGCATGAAGTCTCATTAAAAGTCAAAAATTCCCCAGATTTTACGTCATTCCCTCAAAGCAAAAGATGATACACCCTAATTGTTCACCATTTTGAACACAGCTAAAAGAACTAACATTAAAAATCAATGTATAACAGTACTCAAAAAACATGCCTTTCACTTACAGAAATTGTTGGGGATGAGTAATGTTTTCCTTCTGACTCTAGACATGTACCTCCATAAAGGAACCTGTTCTTAAAAATCACGATTTTACTTTTCACTCTTTGAGACAGCCTGGAAAATAATATGAACCTTTCACTTTGTGTGAGTCCTATTTCACTGTAAGTATAGAGCAGATTTTGCCAGTGAAAAATGACATTAAATGTGTCATTCACTTTTAGTAGCAATGACCCAGTTATATCTAACCATTCTGTGTTAAAAACTTTGTGCTTAATAAAATATGCAAGCGGCTTGTCTGATTCAGAAACCCTGGAACCCTGAAAATGCACCCTATGACAGGCATCAGAAAGCCAGTAATGCTTAGGCTGTGAAAAGAATGTCAAAGGTAATGTTGGAGGCGTCAAAAGACATTCAGAGCAGAGTACTAAGTATTTTCTCTGCAGCAACACTTGTAGCCTCATTCAGCTTCATCAGAAGGTAATTTCTTCACGGACTTGTAAATTTAAATGGGAGCATTAAATATTTAATTTTACATTTACAACACGAAATTCTCTCCTACCATTCCAGTATTAGATGTCTCGTACAAAGAACCTCATTTCTTTTAGTATAAACAAAGTTGAATAAAATAGTATTCAACATTTTAAAACTGAAATTAACCAAATGCAGTGAACATTTTCTGTGAGAACATGTCTTAATTTTATTTAGTGTTTTACTGTTTCTCTTCCTTTGATTTAATGTCTTAAAATCCTGTGTTCTTATTTAATCCTGAATGAAAGCCTTAGTATTAATCCTGAATTAAAAAGAAACTGATATCTAAGAATTAATTTCATTGTTAGTCACTGACAGAAAGACAGACAATCTGTGTATAAAAGCTGGCTACATTTTACCACTTAGTAATGATGAGAGCTTATATTTATTAAGCAGTCAGTGTATCCCCAAATTGTACAAAGTACTTTTATTTATTATTTATAATAATTCAGTCATTGGGGCACTACTGTTATCTGCATCTGAAAAACAAAAATTTGCGCAGGATAAATTCTCCAGAGTCACACAGAAGAACCTGGACTTGAACCTTGGTCTGTACAGTAGGTAAGTAAAAGCTCTAAAATCACTTTGCTGTCTCTTCCTATCAGGGAATGAACTGACATGAAACAAACAGGAATTGTCCATTTTCTTGGACTAAGATTTATGTAATAAGATTTTAAGTTTCTCCTTAATTTAAAATAACCGAAAGTACTCTAAGTGAGCAATCACTTAGGTTCCACTCGGACCACTGGGGACTTAAATGTATGAGGGAATCATTTTTGTTTGTTTTCTCTAAACTACTTGATAGAAATTTTGAATGTTTCTATGATCTCTCTGCTCTATCCAATGATATGGTGAGCCAAAATTTACTACTTAAAAAAAAAACCTTTCTAATTACTCTTAAAACTCATTTAGCCTAAAATCCTACAAGATATCTCTACAGCTATAAAAAGTTACTAAAAATAAATTGTAAGGTAACCAAAGAAAACTAAAAATCCAACCACACTATAAAATTTGGCAGAAATTTTCATAGTGATATATTTCACCACAGTTACCTTGTGAGAGTATACAACTAGATTCCTACTTCAGCAATAACCATTAAAAATAGGCTCAGCATTAATTAAGCTCAGGACTAAAACTTACATGACACACTTTATTCTGTATTCTTAGACTTCTGCTTCTAAACACTAAAAGTAGTATAATATCCTCATCCCCATTTACCTCTGGCAACTAGTGAAAATGAGAAAAAATAAATTTTTATTTCAAAATACATGGAGCAGAGTTAACCTTTATACTCTTTACTCTCTTTCTGTTAAATGGAGTCCAAAACTTATTCATTAAAACGCCTGGGTGGCTCAGTCAGTCAAGCGTCTGACTTCAGCTCAGGTCATGATCTCATGGTTCATGAGTTCAAGCCCCACACTGGGATCTGTGCTGACAGCTCAGAGCTTGGAGCCTGCTTTGGATTTTGTGTCTCCCTCTCTCTCTGCCCCTCCCCCGCTCATGCTCTGTTTCTCTCTCTGTGTCTCAAAAACAAACATGAAAAAAAATTTAAACCAAAACTAAACAAAACTGAAAGAACTAAAATTTTAATGCACAGTGAGACTAAGAATTAAGGCATGAAACTAAGAATTAGAATGGTAAAGAAGAAACAACTCTGGTTCATTAACTTATTATTATAACACTACAATCATCTTTAACTGAAAGAAGTAAAGATTATTTAGTTTTCAAAGATCCATAAAGTGACTTTTGAATCAGTACCTTACTCCTTTCAAAATTAATTATCATTAACAATTAGGCTATACTTTTTTATGGTAAACAATCATAGGATCTTGATATATTTAATTGGAATATAATTACTATATGTAACAACCATATGTAGTAATTGTTTGAACTAAAAGTTTAAGCCCATAACACAGTACAAAATTACTCTGTAAAACAGTTTAAAAAAATAAAAATTATAAGTATTTTACCAAATGAAATTTATAATAATTTCATTAAATTGTAACATATACACTAAATAAAAATTTTAAAGATATAGTAATCGCTAATATTTACCAAGAACTTACTATATGAAGACACTAAGTATTTATTGCATAAACTCATTTAAAAACAGAAAGTACTTCCTCGAATTTTTTTTTTTGAAGGGAGGAAGGGAAAATGTAGGCCATTCTTAACAAAACTGAAGAATAGAAATATATATGCCAAAATGAAGTCATCATTACTTGTGCATTTCCGAATGCATAAAAACATTATTTTCTAATACATCTGTATAACACGATCACACTGGTATAGCACTGCCAATCTGGAAATGTTTAGTCAATGTTTCGCCAGTAAATTTAATAGACTTTTCAATTTTCTATTTTAGTTTCATTCATTTATTCATTTTGACAAATATTTCCTACTACGTTATAGGCAATGGGAGCAAGTGCATACGGGAATGAAACAGGCAGCAAATCACCATAAAAGCCAATTTATAAATACCAATTATGATAGCTTCAATAAAGGAAAACCATAATTTGTTAAGAAAACTTACTTTAAAAAAAAAAGAAGCCAATTTTGATTGGGATAGAAATAGTTAAGACCTCACTAAGTAAATGGTAGTCAGCAGAGCCTTGGAAGATAGGACCTTCCAGGCTAGGGTTTCAGGGAGGAGCATTCGAGGCAGGGGGACTGATTACATGGACTTCCTGGTATTAAAGAGCGCTGGACCTCCAAGGAATGGAATAATCCGTGTGGGTGGAACAAAATAAAGAAACCTTGAGAAGAAGCTGAAAAGGCAGGCGGGTGCCAGGGCCTGTTATGCCACATGAATACTGTGGGATTTGATTCAAGTGCTACGGGAAGCTATTTAAAGGGTTCTATGAAGGAACGTTACGGAATTTAATCTGCATCTACAAAAGATGTCTTCTTCTGATACCCCTGGACTTAGACTCTTTTTATCTCCTTGTGTTCCCGTTGCAAACTGGAAAATACAACTTTTACTTAATACCCAGCCTTAAGTATCCAGAAAGGAGCTGAACCTCCATGGGCCAACTGCACAAGTTTGACTTAAGTTAAATCTGAGTCTTCCCAGATGCCATCTAAAGATATTTTGCCAAGGAGACACAGTAATCTTTGCTTCCTCACTTGGATCTGCCTACATAACATCAGTCTGGCGATAACTGCCATTCCTCGCAAGTGGGACAAATGAACAAGCAAGAGAGAAAAGCTAAGAACCACTGCAGGTGGCATCATATAAAAAGAGTGCTACTTCAAGAGAATGGAATGAGCGAAAGCTCTCAGTAATGAAAATTGGGCATTTGAAAGTTTCTTTGTATTCTTTTTTTTTTAATTTTTTTTTAACATTTACTTTTATTTTTGAGACAGAGAGAGACAGAGCATGAATGGGGGAGGGTCAGAGAGAGAGGGAGACACAGAATCCGAAACAGGCTCCAGGCTCTGAGCGGTCAGCACAGAGCTCGATGCGGGGCTCGAACTCATGGACCGCGAGATCATGACCTGAGCTGAAGTCAGAGGCTTAACCGACTGAGCCACCCCGGCGCCCCTGTATTCTTAATTTTAATTGAAAAAGCAAGAAAATTAGGTGGCCATTTGATGGCATTAATTTAAGCTAAGGTAAAGCCCTTTAGATGGACACAGCACCAAAAATCTCAGTGGCTTAATTAGTTGCTCTGTTCAAGTCAAAGACAAAATGTTCTTCCTGATCAGAGGATTCTCCTCTAAATGGTAATTCAGGAATATTCCCCTCCAAGTGTGGTTTTCAAGATCTTCATGCTTACCTATGTGCAAAGTCTCAAGATTACAGTGTGTCACACAAAGGAAGCTTCTATGGCCCAGAGCTGGAATCTCCTCACAGTTCACAGTTCACAGTTCACTGGCAGGAAGTCAGTCAGACCTAATTTCATGGCAGTCTGGTACAGACAGTCTACCTGTGTCCCCAGGAAGATGAGGAAGTGAGGTGAATTAGCCAGACAGTCTCTGAGACTGCAAGGCTAACTTAGGATATATATTGCCGGAAACTGTGGTGCAAAACAACCAACATTAAGACAAAGAAAGAGATCCAGATTTATGGAGAACAAGGAGTGGCCAAAACCAGTGAAACAAAACAAGAACTATTTTGTCCTACTTCGTAGCACAATTCTTATCTGATACCTTCTAATCTGTCTTACCTTTTCTCTCTTGCTTGATCATTTGTCCCACTTGTGAGGAATGGCAGTTTTCCTCAGACTGATGTTATGTTGGCAAATACAAGTGAGGAAGCAGATTAGCGGATCTTCTCCAGAAATATTTTAATATCGGTGCTTTTAATTGTCACCATTGTATAAATACAGCGTTACAAATTGCTTTTTTCTTTCATGAATCACTGCCTCTTCTCCTAAAATCAATCCTCTTCATTTAACATGTATCTGCAATTGGAATATTTTACTGATATGAAAAATCTCTTCATTAATTTTACTGAGTGGCCTCTAGAAGAAACTTTAGGTTTCATGAAAACCATGTATAATTCAGAATTAATGATGAGAAGAATCTCAACCATTAAAAGAAAAAAAAGTATTAAAAAAAACAGTGAAAAAGAATAAATAATTAGGCCTTATTGGCTCTGAAATGAGTTACTTGAATAAACATCTTGATTAGGCAAGTCACATATAATTAAAGGCTTTCTACTTTTTTCTTAAAAATTAATCTTCCACTAGTAGTGCAAAAGAAAGTTTTGCTATAGCATTTCAGTTTTCAGCTATAAATTAAAGAATATGTAATGAAAAACCGATATATCACTCTGATCACAACAGAGTATTGATTAGAAATAGGCAAAAGTAAGAGAGTAATTGACAGGAAAATGATTACATTTGCCTAAGTGTGACAGGGGTTGAATCATGCTGATAAAGAGAAGTTGATGGCTTAAAGCTACAGAACACTTTTGAAATAGAATTGGCAAGAGAGTTTCACAGCAGGTTACATAGGGAAGATGAGGGCGAGAGAGGTCAAGGCTAACCTCAGTTTCTAGCAGGAGCAACTGGATGAATGTAGATTCCAGAAACCAAAATGAAGAAAATTAGGGGCATATTAAGTTTGAGATACCTGTGTGCCACCCAATTGGGAAAGTCAGGTAGACAGTTGTAAGTACGGGTTGGAGCTCTGAAAAGTCAAGTCATTTGGAGATATAAATATTGGCATACCTTGGCATATAGTGTTTAATACCGCAAAACTAGATGAATAAAGCTAAGACATAAGCAGATAAATCCAGTACTAGTCTTATAGACTTCAATATTTAGGAGTATATTAAGAAGTAGGAGCCAGCAATGTGGACAAAATATAGTCAGAAAGGCAGAGGAAGGTAAATCACATATGTATACTGGTCTCTGCTCCTGGTTCCTGACATAGAGCTCATCAAACACTTGTAAAGAGGAGTGCTAGGAGAATCTTTTATTCTAACATTTAGTCTTTGACTCTAGTTCCTGACACACAGTTCCTAAGATTTTCGTAATTTCCTGAATGATAATGGCATCTGACACCAAGTTCCTAAAACCCTTGGAATTTCCTGGGTGACAGGAATGTCTTTTATTCTAGTAAGAGGACTCTGGGGAACTCCTGGATGGGACTGGTCACCAAAAACACCAAGCCATGACCAGATGCTTACAATTTTCGGTCCTACCTCCCATTATCCAGAGAGGGGAGGAAGGCTGGAAATAGAGATAATAATCAAGCATGCCTACATGATGAAGCTTCCATAAAGATCTCAACAGTATAGGGTTCAGGGACATTCATTCATCCATCTGTCAGGTGGGTGGCACTTCCCAACTCCACAGGGACAAAAGTTCCTTTGTTTGGGAACCTTCGAAACTTTACTCCATGTATCTCTTCATCTGGCTGTTCATCTATATCCTTGGTCATACCTTTTATCATATAAAACAGGTAAACAAAGTATAAGCATTTCCCTGAGTCCTGTGAGCTGTTCTAGGCAGATGTTCAAATCCAAAGGGCAGGTCATGGGAACCTCCACTTTACAGCCAAGTTGGAAAAAAGTTGTGGATAACCTGGGGGCCTACTTGTGACTGGCATCTGAAGTAGGGGACTGAGACCTTAACCTGTGGTGTCTGCACTAACTCCTGTTAGTATCAGAATTGAACTGAAATATAAGACATCCAGCTAGTATAACAGGGAGTTGCTTGTTTTTCCCACATATACAATTCAGATGTATCAGGTGTGTGAGTAAAGGAGAAACAAAGCAGTAGAATTTGTCCAAATTATTAGTCATATGGTAATGCCCGAAATCAGAAGTGGAAGGAAGAAAGTGAAGATGACACGTTCAGACAATTATTTTGATAAATTTTGCTGTGAAGAAACACAGAGTGATAAAGGAAAATTTAAATGATTTTTTTAAAAGATGGAGAACACTACATGCTTCAATACTTATAGGAAGGAAAAACTGAAAAGGGAGAGGTCGAGGAGATAATGTAAAAAATCAATGAAGCAAAATTCCTGAGAAGGAAGATTATTGTGGTGTCATGTGGTATTTGACTTCCCTTAAAAACAACTAAGAATTTCCCTAATAGTGACAATGCTAAGCAAAAGAAGAAAAAGAGTAGCAACACAACATGTATTGAACACATACTGTGTCCTAAGCACTATTTAAAACTTTGGGCACACGTCCCTCTCATTTAAGCCTCATGACAGCCTTGTAAGAAACAATTATCACACCATTTTGCCAGGGAAAGAAATGAGGAAAACTAAGGTATCTTGAACAAAAAAAAAAAAAAAAAATATTCCTTTTTTGAGAGACAGAGAGAGACAGTGTGAGCGGGGGAAGGACAAAGAGAGGAGACACAGAATCTGAGGCAGGCTCCAGGCTCTGAGCTATCAACACAGAGCCCAACGCAGGGCTGGAACCCACAAACCATGAGATCATGACCTGAGCTGAAGTCGAATGCCTAACCAACTGAGCCACACAGACGCCTCTAAGGTATCTTTTATAAGATCATCCAGCCATCATGTGGTGAGTCAAACACCGAATATGCCAATGAGTCCATCTCCAGAGCTTGTGCTCTGAACAATTTAAAGATTTTTTCTTTTCCATCTTTCCAGAGATGTTAACAGAACTTTTTTTTTTTTTAATTTTTCTACTCTTTCCCGAGATTGGGGAAAGATGCACATGTGTTTGTTTCACCGTCTTATTTCAGACTCCCATATACGTGTGTGTCTGTGTATAAATACACGTATATATTCACACATATATAAATACACACACAAATAAATATGGATATATATATATATACATATATGTGTGTGTATACATATACATATATGTGTGTGTGTATATATATACATATATATGGAAGGCAACAAAGTAGCAAAGGGCAAAGACATAACCAATAGCAAATACAAACTTGTGTGTATGTAGTGTTTTTTATGTCACATAAAAACTATCATAAATAAATCATTTCCTAGCATAAATTTTCAAATGCCTTTAATCACTTTTCTCTGATATTTTATGCTTAAAACTTATAAATAACACATAGACGATAGTCAACAAAAAAGAGCTATCAATAATATAAATATGTGCTAATAAAATTACATTACATCATTAATATTCTTAGATATTAAAACTACAAACTAATTTCAGAAAATTTTAAAGAATTCATATCAAATATGACATGTTCCTTGGACCTAACACATTATTATTTTAAAATATTAATTCTCTGCTCTATGACAATATTATTAGAAATCTAAATATATATATGATAACAAAAACTATAAATTTAAAAACAATTTGGTTCTGCACAGCAAAGGAAAGGATCAACAAAATGAAAAGGCAGCCTACCAAATGGGAGAAAATATTGGCAAATCATGTATCTGATAAGAGGTTAATTTCCAAAATATATAAAGAACTCACACAACTGAATAGTAAAAATGAAAAATAAGAAAAGGTCAAAAGATCTAAATAAATATTTTTCCAAAGACGACATACAGATGGTCAACAGGGACATGAAAAAGTGTTAAACAGGGGCGCCTGGGTGGCGCAGTCGGTTAAGCGTCCGACTTCAGCCAGGTCACGATCTCGCGGTCCGTGAGTTCGAGCCCCGTGTCAGGCTCTGGGCTGATGGCTCAGAGCCTGGAGCCTGTTTCTGATTCTGTGTCTCCCTCTCTCTCTGCCCCTCCCCCGTTCATGCTCTGTCTCTCTCTGTCCCAAAAATAAACGTTGAAAAAAAAAAATTTAAAAAGTCACCATTTAAAAAAAAAAAAAGTGTTAAACATCAGTAATCAGGGACATGAAAATCACACCACAATGAGATACCACCTCACACCCAACAGAATGGTTATTACCAAAACACAAGAAATAGCAAGGGTTGTAAAGGATGAGGGAAAAGTGAGCCCTCGTGCACTGTTGGTGGGAATTTAAATTCATGTAGCCAATATGGAGGTTTCTTAAGAAATTAAAAATAGAAATAACATATGACTCAGTAATTCCACTGCTGGGCATTTACCAAAAGAAAATGAAAATGCTAATTAAGGTTAGGAAGCAAACTAAATCTCTCCATCAACAGATAAATGCATAAGAAGAAGTGGTATTTATACATACAATGTAATATTACTCAGGCATAAAAAAAAAGAAATCTTGTCATTCAAAATGGATGATACTGAGAGCATTACGTAAGTGAAATCAGTAACACAGAGAATCCCACATGATTCCACCTATATGTGGAATCTAAAACAAGACAAAACAAAACAAAAAAAAAAAAAAAACAAACTTGGAAACACAGAGCAGACTGGTCTTTGTCAGAGTAGTGGGTGAAGGAAATGTGTGAAATGGTCAAAAGGTAAACTTCCCGCCATAAAATAAATAAGTCCTAGAGATACACTGTACAACATTGTGACTATAATAATATTCAACTGTGCATTTTAAAGCTGCCAAGAGAGAAGATCTTAAAACTTTTCATCATAACAAAAATTCATAACATGCATGTTGATCCTTGCTAATTAGAATTACTGTCATGATCACTTTGCAATATACAAATATAATATTTTGTTATACAACTGAAGTTAATATACTGTTATATGCCAATTATATCTCAATTTTAAATAAAATTTTTAAAAATGTAACTTATGGGGCACCTGGGTGGTTCAGTCAGCTAAGCAAGCATCTGACTCTTGATTTTGGCTCAGATCATGATCTCACATTTTGTGACATCAAGCCTGGCATCGGGCTCTGTGCTGACAGCAGGGAGTCTGCTTGGGATTCTCTCTCTCCCTCTCTCTCTGCCCCTCCCCCACTCATTCTCATTCTCTCTCTCTCTCTCTCTCTCTCTCTCTCTCTCTCATCCCCTCCCTCTCAAAATAAATAAATAAACTTTTTTTTTTTTTTTTCAAAATGTAACCTATACCAACTAGTTTGCAAAAACAACTTCCGGACATTAGGAAATCGAAATTTTAGTAAGTTCTTTAAGTCAAAAAATGTAATTGAGGGTTTTTGAGATTGAACCTTTGGGTGCAATGTTCTAAGTCTTCATTCTAATAAGAAATTGTATACATCAGACTTCCAGGAAAAGATGATAGAGTAGGACAATCCTAAGTCCACCTTGTCTCACAGTCACACCTAGATAATACCCACATTTGTGTAAACAACCCAGGAAATAACCAAAAGACTGGCATAACAGACTCTCCAAAGCTAAATCTAGAGAAGAGGCTACATCAGAGAATAGGAAAGACAGAGGCACGGTTGGGGCGCAGACTGATATGTGAGAACATCCATCTTAGAAAGGGATGCTGCAGCTCAGAGAGGGTAGAAGAGCAGACCCCACACCAGGCATCCCAGACATGGGGGACCACACTGGGAAGACAAACCCAAATAACATTTGGTTTTGAAAACAAGAGGGGTTTAAATTCTCAAGTTCTTACAATCAATGGAATTTAAACCTGGACCTTCAGAAATCAGAGAGCTCAGCGGTAGGACAGTTGGAGGGCAACAGGAAACTGAGTACTCCCCACTAAAGGGACAGCATAACAGACAACCTTGCTGAGATACAGCATAGAAATAGCAGTTTGAAAAATGCCTGGGTTAAATGGGAGAGAGATTTCTTTATTAATCATAGAGCCTGTGCTGGAGAGGCAGGGATCTTTGGGAGACTTCTCTGGGAACAAAGTAGCTGGTGGGCATCATTTCCCATCCCCAACCCTCACCTAGACACAGACATCTGGAGGAACCAGCATGGTGCCAACGCTCACTACCTACCTTGCTAACAGTGTACTCCATTCCACATTCTCCTCAGGCACATCCCCTCCAACACTCTCTGGGCAGGAGCTTTCTAAAGGCCTCCTCCCACAGCTGACCTGCACAAATCTTGCTAACACCTCGCAATTCCTCCTGCACTCTCCTGCAAAGCCATCCCTTCCAACATAATCTCTGTAAGTATCCATCCAAAGTGGATGAAACAGGGGACATTACACTGCTGAGTACCACAGGACATCTTCTTCATAAGGCCACTACTTTCAAGAGCAGGAAAGATAGGTGACTTTCCTAAAACACAGAAACATATGCAGAGAGTTAGACATAATGAGTACACAAAGCAATATGGACCAAATGAAAGAACAGGACAAAATCACAGCAAGAGACATAAACAAAATAGAGAGAAGTAATATGCCTGATAGAGAACTTAAAGTAATGGTCAGAAGATTGCCACTGAACTTGAGAAAAGAGTGGAGGGCTGAAGGAAGACCCTTAAAAAAGAGATAGAAAACACAAACAAGAACCAATCAGAGATGAAGAACTCAATAACTAAATTTTAAAATACACTAGAGGGAATACGTAGTATACTAGAGGAAACAGAAGAACAAAGAAATGACCTGGAGGAGAGAGCAACAGAAAGCAATCAAGTTAAACAAGAGAAAGAAAAAAGACTGACAAAAACCGAAAATAGTCTTTGGGAACTCAGCAACACCATGAAGCATAGCAACATTCACATTATAGAAATCCCAGAAGGAAGGGAAAAAAAAATAGAGAAAAGAGGGCAGAAAATGTATTCAAAGAAGTAATATCTGAAAACTTCCTGAATCTGGGGAAGGAAACAAATCCAGACCTAGAAGGCACACAGATCCCTTTGCAACAAAGTCAACCCAAGGATATCCACAGTGAGACACATAGCAATTAAAATGGGAAAAAAAAAAGTGATACAAGGAGATTTTTAGAAGCATAAAAAGAAACGAAAAATCCACAGCCAAGAAGAGTCTACCCAGAAATGTCCTCATTTAGAATAGAAAGGGAGATACAGAGTATCCAGACAAACAGGTGCCTGGGTGGCTCAGTCAGTTAAGCATCTGACTTTGGCTTAGGTCATGATCTTGCAGTTTGTGGGTTTGAGCCCTGTGTCAGGCTCTGTGCTGACAGCTCAGAGCCTGGAGCCTGCTTTGGATTCTGTATTTCTCTCTCTCTCTGCCCCTACCCCACTCATGCTCTGTCTCCATCTCTCTCTCAAAAAATGAATAAACATTAAAAACAATCTTTATATGAAAAAAAGTATCCAGACAAACAAACCTTAAGGAATTCATGACCAGTAAACCAGCCCTATAAGAAAAATTAAAAGGGACTCTGAGTGGAAAGGAAAGCCATAAGCAAAATAAAGAAACGTTGGGAGCATCAAAGCAGTAAAATGAAGCGTATCTATAAGAATCGGTTAAGGGATTCACAAAATAAAAAGATGTAAAATATAACACCATATACCTGAAACACGATGGGAGGGAACTGGAGTAAAAATTTTTAGAATTTAGAATTTAGTTTTTAGAATCGGTACAAACTTAAGCGATTATCAAATAAATGTGGACTACTCTATGCCCAAGATGTTATATATATAAACCTAATGGTAACCACAAGTCAAAAACCAGTAATAGACATGCAAAACAATAAAGAGAAAGGAATCCAAGTATATCACTAAAGAAAGCCAGCACCAATACATAGATTATCCAAACAGAAAATCAATGAGGAAACATTTTTTTTAATTTTTTTTACTTTATTTGTTTAATGTAAGGGAAGCTTTCGTGAGTTTAATTTTACTTTAAACACGATTTTTCCACAAACTTTACAGCTTTCTTAAATTAACATTTTATGTCCTAGAGAGTAATTTTACACTGAAAGTTACACAAACAAGTGCAATTAAAGTTCATTAAACTGCATTTAATGGGAGAGTAGAAGCATATGGCTTACAAAAGAAAATTCCTAATGATTTTTGGTGTTTATAATTTCTGAAGATTTAGCTCTTCTAAAATTCACCAATAGGTATACTGAGGTTTTTTTTGTTAATTGTGCCCTTTTTGAGAATTTGTAGGATTCCTTGTTATTAGATCTTTACTATTTTCTACACCTCACATAAATATATATTCTTATTCATATGGAAAGTAACGTATCTCCATATTTCAAACCTCTACTACTTTATGTCCTGGACACTTTGAGGAAACAATGACTTTAAATTACATTGTATCAGATGGATCTATCAGATATATTCAGAACATTCCATCGTAAAGCAATGGAAGAAGACATTCTTTTCCTATGCACATGAAGCATTCTCCAGAATAGAACACATGTTAGGCCACAAAACAAGTTTCAACAAATGAACAATTTCAAAAAGACTGAAGTCATACCATGCACCTTTTGCAACCACAATGCTATGAAACTAGAAATCAACCACAAGAAAAAAGTCTGGAAAGAACACAAATGCAAGGAAGTTAAATAGCATGCTACTAAATAATGAAGGTGACAACCAAAAGATCAAAGGAGAAATCCAAAACACATGGAAACACATGAAAATGAAAACATAACAGTCCAAATATTTAGGATGCAACAAAACTATTCTAAGAGGGAAGTTTATAGCAATACAGACCTACCTCAAAAAGAAAATTTTCAAATAAACAAACTAAGCTTATACCTAAAAGAGTTAGAAAAAGTAGAACAAAGCCCCAAACCAACAAAGTGAAGGAAAAAATAAAGATTAGAGTGCAAATAAACAAAACAGAAACTAAAAAAACAATAGAACAGATCAATGAAACCAGGAGCTAGTTCTTTGAAAAAATCAACAAAATTGATAAACCTTTAGCCAGACTCATCAAAAATAAAAACAGAGGCAGAGAGACAGAGAGAGGACTCAAATAAACAAAATCAGATATGAAAGAGGAGAAATAGCAACCAAAACCACAGAAATACAAAAGATTATAACAGAATATTATGAAAAATTATATGCCAACAGACTGGACAAACTAGAACAGATGGACAAATTCCTAAAAACATATGACCTCCCAAACTGAATCAAGAAGATATACAAAAATTGAATACCCTGACTACCAGCAGATATTGAATCAGTAACCACCAAACTCCCGACAAACAAAACTTTAGGACCAGACAGCTTCACAGGTGAATTCTACCAAACATTTAGACAAGAGTTAATATCAATTCTACTCAAATTATTCCAAAAATTGGAGAAAGAAATGCTTCCAAATTCATTCTAAGAGGCCAGGGATTACCCTGATACCAAAACCAGATAAAGATATGACAAAAAAAGAGAACTACAGGCCAATAGCTATAATGAGCCTCAACAAAATACTAGCAAACTGAATCCAACAACACATTAAAAAAATAATTTACCACAATAAAGTGTGATTTATTCTCGACCTGCAACAGTGGTTCAATATTCACAAAAGAATCAATGTGATACATCACATCAACAAGAGAAAGAATAATAACCATATGATCATTTCAATAGAGGCACAAAAAGCATTTGACAAAGTACAACGTCTATTCATTATAAAACATCCTCAACAACATAGGTTTGAAGAGAACATACCTCAACACAATAAAAGCCATATATGAAAAACACAGCCAACATCACACTCAATGGTGAAAAACAGACCTTTTCCCTTAAGATCAGAAACAAGACAAAGACGTCCACTCTCTTTTATTCAATACAGTGCTGGAAGTCCTAGCCACAGCAATCAGACACACACACACACAAATAAAAGGCATCCACACTGGTAAACAAGAAGTAAAATTCTATAATATATGTAGAAAACCCTAAAGACTTTACCAAAAAACACTAGAAATGACAAATTCAGTAAGGCAGTAGGATACAAAATTAATACAGAGAAATCCACTGCATTCCTATATGCTAATAATGAAGTTAAAAAAAAAAAAAGAAATAATCCCATTTACAACTGCACCAAAAAGAATAAAATACCTAGGAATAAACTAACCAAGAAGGAGAAAGACCTGTACTCTGAAAACTACAAAACATTGATAAAAGAAACTGAAGCTATTGGGACACCTGGGTGGCTCAGTCGGTTGAGCTTCCGACTTCGGCTCAGGTCATGATCTCATGGTTCATGGGTTCAAGCCCCGCGTGGGGCTCTGTGCTGACAGCTCAGAGCCTGGAGCCTGCTTCAGATTCTGTGTCTTCCTCCCTCTCTGCCCCTCCCCTGCTCACACTCTGTCATTCTCTCTCTCAAAACATAAATAAACATTTTTTAAAAATTTTAAATAAAATTAAAAAAAATTGAAGATATCAACAATGGAAAGATATTCCCAGTTCATGGATTCACAAAACAAATATCGTTAAAATGTTCATACTCAAAGCAATCTACAGATTTAATACAATCCCTGTCAAAATACCAACAGCATTTTTCACAGAACTAAAACTAAATAATAATAAAACAAAAACAAATAATACTAAAATTTGTATTAAACCACCAAAGACCTGAATAGATAAAGCAATTTTGAAAAAGAACAACAAAACTGGAGGTATCACAATCCCAAATGTCAAGATACGCTACAAACCTGTAGTAATGAAAACAGTATGGTTCTCGCACAAAATCAAACACTTAGATCAACAGAAAAAAATAGAGAGTTCAGAGATAAACCCATAATTACATGGTCAGTTAATGATCAACAAAGGAGGTAAGAATATGCAATGGGAATAAGACAGTCTCATCAACAAATGGTGTTGAAAAAAACTGAATAGCTACATGTAATAGAATGAAACTGGACTACTTTTTTATACTACATACAAGAAAGAAACTCAACATGGATTAAAGACCTACATATGAGACCTGAAACTATAACAAACCTAGAAGCGAGCACAGAGAGTAATGTCTCTGACATAAGCCATAGTAAAATTTTTCTAGATAGGTATCCTCAGGCAAAGGAAATAAAAACAAAAATAAACTATCAGGACTACATCAAAAAAAAAAAAAAAACCCTCTGTACAGCAAAGGAAACAATCAATGAAACTGAAAGACAACCGACTGAATAGGAGAAGATATTTGCAAATCACAGATCAGATGAGGCATTAGTATCCAAAATATATAAAGAATTTATACAACTCAACACCTAAATAAATAAATAAATAAATAAATAAATAAATAAATAAATAAATAAAATCCAGGTTAAAAATGGGCAGAGGACATGAACAGACATTTCTCCAAAGAAGACACACAGATGGCCAAGAGACACATGAAAAGATGCTCAACATGATTCATCATCAGAGAAATGTAAATCAAAACCACAATGAGGTATCACTTCACTCCTATCAGAATGGCTAAAATCAAAACCACAATAAACAAGTATTGACAAGGATGGGGAGAAAATGGAACTCTCATATACCGTTGGAGGGAAAACTAGTGCAGCCACTGTGGAAAGCAGTATGAAGTTTCCTCAAAAAAATTAAAGATAGAATTAGCACATGATCCAGTAATTCCACTACTGACTATTTACCCAAAGAATTGGAAAACACTAACGCGAAAAGATCTATGCATTCCTATGTTTATTGCAGCATTTTATTTACAAGAGCCAAATAATGGAAACAGCCCACGTGTCTATCAATGAGTGAATGGATAAAGAAGATGTGGTATACATATATGCATGGAATATTAGTCATAAAAGAGAAGGAAACCTTCACATTTACAATTACATGGATGGATTTAGAGGGTAGATGTTAAGTGAAGTAAGTCAGAAAAACACAAATGCCATATGATTTCACTCATATGCAGAATTTAAGAAACAACACAAATGAACGAAGAAAAAGACAATGACAACAACAAAAAAGAATCTTAAATATAGAGAACACACTGATGGTTACCAGAGGGGAGGCAGGTGGGGGAAGGGGTGAAATACATAAAGGGGACTAGGAGCACAGTTTTCATGATATACACTGAGCAATGTAGAGAATTGCTGAATCACATCTTTAACACTGTACTGTTAATTATACTGAAATTAATTTTTAAAAAAACAAACTGTATATTTTACAGTGTCAGTACTCATATATTCTAACCAGAATATTCTCATAAAAATAAATATATGACTGAGCCAGAGAATGATACTCATCAGTTATCATAATTTCATGGCATTGTTACTTTAAAAACGTGTGAATTAACGCTAAATTAAAAACGGAACACAAAACTAAGGAAGCAGTGACATAAATAATGAGAAAAAATATGATGTATATACTAATAATCAATAGATTAACAGAAATATTGAGGCATAATAGGGCTGTAAGCAATCTAGTGATTGTGCATGTCAGATTTGGTATTTATTGTGCACTCCTCGGTATAACTTTTGAGACAGAGTCAGCTGTAGATAACAGCCAGCACCCTGGAGAGTTAAAAAATGTAGGAAGAGATGTTAACATATTGGCACTAACAATGGATAAATTAAAATGTCTAACATAACTTTCTTGATTTTTTTTCTGTGATTACTAAAACTTGATAAAAATTAAAATGAGAGTTTCGTATCACTTACTAGAAACACTTTTTTTCTTCTACCCAATTGAGTGTATTGTGGCATTATAAACAATCAACAATCAACTTAAGCAGAGCTCTTTTGAAATAAATTTACAAGTGTACTGTCATTCTTATTTGGAAGCAAAGATACTGCTCTTACTGACACAACATGCTTTGAACACTATTTGATTTTCCATGGTTGGCAAACACAAAACAAAAACAGACATATTTTTTAAGTGCTTGGTAAATACTACAAGCATAAAAATAAAGGCAAATAAACCTAAAAGACTTTCAAAAGTAAAAAATGGGATATTTCAAATATCAGACTAAATAAACAGGGAAAAGAATGTCTTTTTAATGCATGATGCTGTGGCAACAGAAATATATTTATGGAAAAAAATAATCTTCATCTCATCCCTATCTCATCCCACACTCCAAATTTAATTTGAGGTGGCTTACAGACCTAGTGTCAAAGCTAAAACGATAAAGCTTCTGGACAGAATGTAAGAGGAGATCTTTAAAACTGAACATTTTTACAGTCAAAATTTCAATAAGAACACCTGATTTTTAAGAAAACAAACTAATCCCAATAATTTGTTGCTCTTCTCTCCCAAATTAACAACAGTAAGATCTACAGCAGTATGGGACTAGGATGGATACCACAGATAAAACCAGAAATTGTGCCTGGACTGTATTATGAAGCAGGAAGACTGAAGCAACCACAGATAGGGTTCAAATTCAGCATAGGCAAAGGATAGGACCTTTCAAAAATACATGGACATCCTTCCATTAAAATCCCCAAAACACTGGAAGAGAACCAAGGGCTGATTTGAGAAGACTGGAAGACGGGTATGAAGAACCAACAACTTCAGGAACTGTACCAATTTCCCATAGCATCTGTCCCCAGCATGCCAGTCATTTGATTATTCCAGTCCCTTCTATTCCGCTTTCTATCTCAGGGTATTGGGAAGCCCACAAATTACATTTTCTACACTTTTCTTCATGCTACATTAGTTTGGGTTCTACCAGTTAAAAGCACTAAAAAAGGGAGTTAGAGGGAGAAACGCCTTCTTTCTGCTTCCAGGGTGTCTGTCTGAGATTTGAGTGGCCTTTGAAGTGTCTGCAGTGTCAGTGGTTTACAGGCAGCAATGAACTCCCATCACAGAACTGCTCTTAGACTCTGGTTTCCCCACTCCTTCCTTTTTTTATCCCGACAGGATAAAAAGAGTTTCTGACGGTTATCAATACTGGGAAGGCATCAACTTCCCTCCTCCTCCAACCCGCTCACAACTTTTATAACAAATTCCCTGTAATTATCTGCAATATTTACAGTAATTTTTATTTTCTAAAATGCATGAATGAGGCTTTTTATGAAAACTTACTTTTGCATATTTGGGAGGAGAAAGGACAGCACTATAGCTAAATGAAAGTGACACCATTAATACGCTAGAGTGCGGGGGAGGGAATACCTCAGCACATCAGTGACATCTCTATTCTTCATCTCAGGACACTACTTTCCACTTTTAGGTGAGTTAGGAAAAGGAGCACAATGGGAGAAATAATCGCTGATGGGAAAAATTCCAAAAAACCCCACTTTTCAGTTTCCTCATCTTTAAAATGAGCAATATATGGGGCGCCTGGGTGGCTCAGTCAGGCATCTGACTTTGGCTCAGGTCATGATCTCGTAGTTTGTGAGTTTGAGCCCCGCGTCTGAGCCCCGCGTCTGGCTCTGTGCTGACAGCCCAGAGCCTGGAGCCTACTTCGGATTCTTTGTCTCCTTCTCTCTCTGCTCCTCCCCCACTTGTGCTCTATCAAAAATAAATAAATGTAAAAAAAATTTTAATAAAATAAAATGAGCATAATACTAAAATCTTCACAGAGTTCTTATGAGATTTAAATAAGCAAATAAAAACAAGCTACTTAGTACAGGCACTAAAATATGGAAAAGAAATGGTAGTGTTAGAATAGAAGTTGCAACAGTTTTGGGTGGTAGCCACTCAGATTTCTGACTTCAGACCTATAAGATAATAAATGGGTGTTGTTTTTTTACTTTTTTTAAATGTTTATTTTTGACAGAGAGAGAGACAGAGCATGAGCAGGGGAGAGGCAGAGAGAGGGAGACACAGAATCTGAAGTAGGCTCCAGGCTCTGAGCTGTCAGCACAGAGCCCAACGCAGGGCTTGATCTCACAAACCCTGAGATCATGATCTGAGCCTAAATTGGACACCCAACCAACTGAGCTACCCAGGCGCCCCTAAATGGATGTTGTTTGAAGCTACTACATTTGCAATTTGTTACATAAATTCCTAACAACTACCTATATGATTAACATAAAACCATTATTGTATTTGCATGCCTACAATCCAGTTTTTAGAATAAAGTTTCCTTTGAAAACACACCTTTGTTTATATCATTTCCCTTCACAGAATCCCCATTATTCTCACGAAAATGTCTCCAGTTTATAAATACCTAATATATGACAATGTAATATCAAGCTCGGATCAAAGAGTTTGTAAATGGCTGATTTAGATCCCATTCATAGCTCTACCATAACACTGAGTCATTAGACAAGGTGCTTAAAATGCTGGTCTTCAGATTTCTTGTCAGTTTAGAAGGCAGGTCACAAATTGGTACATTAATGGGCACCTTCTAGCCAAGGGTCTGTTTTCTCTGATAAGCAGAAAGTTTTAGTGTATTTTTAAAACTTTAATGCCTTTTACATAGGGCATACACGCTATGATTTACTGCAGCCCCCCCTCCCCCACAATTCCTCTTGTCTGTATCCTTTTCATACCATTACTATCTGACTCTTAAAATAATTTGATTATGCTACATCTGGCCAAAAACTTCAAACAACATAATTAAGTAAAATTGACAAAAAATCTAAAATTTAAAAGATCTGAGGAGGAAGAGATGAGGCTAAGCAGGAATAGCCAGAACATTAACATAAAAAATCAAGAGAACTGATCAACGGTTCTAAAGAATTGTATAGTATTACCAGTGATGAGTTGTAAAGCTGAAATATAGTGTTCTAAAGTAACAAACAATAAAACCAACTTTCAATCAACCACGCCAGAGAAAATTCTGATCGATCCTTCTATTGTATGAAAAATGACAAAATAAAATTACCAAAATAGAATTAGAAGTGATCAAAGAATACACAGGGAAAAAAACATAAAACCCACTTGGTTCTTATATAAGGCCTACATAATTAATGAGGGCACTTGGGACTCAATTTTGCACGGGGTCAGCAACATAGGAAATGGTTCGCAAGGTTAGAACAAACCTAACCTGCACTGGAAGTCTTTATGAAAAAAAAATGTTTGTGATTATGCGAACATTTGAATACATGAAAGCATTTCCCTTTATGGCTTAGCCATTTTCTCCCTTGACCTTTATCAAAGGAAACACCATAAGTATTAACACTGGCAGTTGATTCATTTGCTTAGAAATAAAAATATGTATTTTAGGAGAAACTGTCAGGTAGCCAAAGAAAAAATGATGTGCAACTGCGGCTCTTTATTCTAAATGCCTTGGAAAATAACATTGTTTAACATTCTTTTGAATCTGAAAGTCTCATTAGTATTTCATTAAATCTCTCAATTTAAGGTGAAAGGGTATGTGATGTTAATAAGGAAAAAGAAGAAAAAAATATGCTTTATAAGGCATAGCAGCAGATTGAAAAAATAATTATGTGAAAATTTAATTAGCTGGAACCCAATTGCTAACAAAGGAATGATCAAGTTTAGTTAATTTTTCTATTAATAAAGTGAAGTCATTTCTTGGATTAGATTGATTACTGATGAAGAAAAATATTTAAACTTTAATTATTCTGAGCTTTATGATAAAATACGGAGCTCATACTCTTAACGTTTTTACTGGTTTGAAACATAAAGGGATTATCTATGTCCTACAGGTATTTCATTCCATGAGAAAACCATGCAAAAGCAGGGCTCTTACACAGGCCTCTGCTGCTACAGGGAAAGTCCTGACTTTAAAAAAATGATAATATTTTTTAAATGATATTTTCATCATTTATTTTCATCAAATATTTTCATCTTTCTCTGTGATCTACAAATGTTAGTAACTATTGGAATCCAAGAATATTAATTTTTGTTTTTAAAAACATATCTAATTATAAGTTACTGAATGTATTTTTTACAAATATTCTAGAAATATTCAGGAGGTTTATACCTTAATCAATAGCATGAAAATAAATATAGCTTGGAGTACAAATGCAGAATTAGAACCACCAGAAATAAACAGAAACCTTTACAGCGAGCACATTTTCAGTCTCATTTATTAGAGATTACAATTCGTCAATGTTGCAACAGTTTGCCAATGATTCTCTTCTGCTATTGAATAGAATTCCATACCCCAGACTAAGTATCAGTACTAAATTACAACCCACTTGTAATTAGCCTGGTTTTCCTTGATATCCTTATTCAATGACACCAGATAACTTCCCCAATTTGGGGACAAGTATCATTTACCTATATTCCACTAGAAGGGATTCTGATACAGGCTTTATTGATACAGGCTGGAATAAAAAAAAGACTGAAGGCAAAAGTTTTGAGATATTTGTTAAACAAGCAACAACAACAACAACAACAACAACAACAAAAACATGATTCTGTGTATTCATTTACCATTCATTCATCTGTCTATCAAAGGCAAAAAGCTCTATGTAAGTTTTGGAAAAAGTGCCAGCTAGTATTACTAAGAATAGAAATAGCCTATTACAAGGGAAAAGTACTTTTTTATTCAAAACACAAGTCATTTTTTTTTATTTTTTTTGCAACGTTTATTTATTTTTGGGACAGAGAGAGACAGAGCACGAACGGGCGAGGGGCAGAGAGAGAGGGAGACACAGAATCAGAAACAGGCTCCAGGCTCTGAGCCATCAGCCCAGAGCCCGACGCGGGGCTCGAACTCCCGGACCGCGAGATCGTGACCTGGCTGAAGTCGGACGCTTAACCGACTGCGCCACCCAGGCGCCCCAAAACACAAGTCATTTTTAAATAATCACAATCAAGTAAGAGTGGTTCTTCTCAGGAATGACTAACAACGTCCTTGGTGATAAAGACTCTGTGCCAGAAGCCAGCACGGATACCCTACTTCTGCCTCAGGAGCACATCTGCCCAGACCATTAATAAGGGTTATTCAAATGGTTACAACACAAAGAGAAGAGCAGACCTCTCAGCTCCAGAAAATGTCCACCTCCAGGAAGCCAAATTGCAACCTGAAAGTTGCTCCCCACATATCAGTATTCCTATCTTTCCACAGATATGATGAGAAAACTTCCCCAAAGCAGGCTGGGGAAATGCCCTCACCCCAGTGACTCACCCAGCATGAAGGGATTAACTATGGCCCACAGGTATCCTATTCCATAAGAAAACTATGTGAAAGCAGGATTCACACATTAAGAAAGATTTTTAGTGGAGGTATAATTTAGTAACTGAAAGAGGAAAATAAGATTAACTCTTTTCAAAAAAAGATAGTCTAGCTGCTGGTACCTAAGGGAAGGAAAGTATTTTCATCATAGAAGTCTCTCAGGCTTTTTCTTTAAAAATACATTTTAAGAAGTTGTGTTTTTTTTTCGATTGAAAACAGCAAAGTTCAATGGACAATCAAAGCCTTTATGAAAAACATGTAGATAATGTTCTAAATTTCCCTGCATAATTAAGCAAACAAAATTATAAAATGGGAAATAAGTACTTGGCATTCAAGTAAGAGTAGAGCAACAGTGAAATATCTAGAAATAATAAAGGGAACTTACTGGAAATAGTAAGAAATTACTTTTTAAAAAAATTTTTTTAACGTTTATTTTTGAGAGGAAGAGAGAGAGGGACAAAGCATGAGCAGGGGAGGGGTAGAGAGAGAGGAGACACAGAATCTGAAGCAGGCTCCAGGCTCTGAGCTATCAACACAAAGCCTGACATGAGGCTTGAACCCATGAACCATGAGATCATAACCTGAGCTGAAGTTGGACGCTTAACCGACTGAACCACCCAGGTGCCCCAGAAATTACTTTTCTGTAGTGAGGACAGGCCATGAGAGTCTGAGAACTGTAGTGTTAAGTGTTCAAATTTAGGTGATATTTTTGTTCTTTTCTATGCTGTTATCTCTCTGTGTCACTCCCATACCTTCAAGAAAAGTCTTTCCTGTAAACAATGACTTGGGAGTGACTCCTCTGACAAGAGCCAGCAAGGAGAGGGACCTCAGTCTTACAACCACAAGGATTTAATTTTGCCAGCAACCTGAATGAACCTGGAAATTGATTCTTTCATAGAACCTACAGCTAAGAGTCTAGTTTGGATGAAGTCTTGATTTTGCCATTGTGAAACCCTAAGCAGAGAACACATCTGGACCTCTGACCTAGGGAAATGTGAGTTAAAAATGTGGGTGTTATTTTAAACTGTTAATTTTGTGATGATTTGTCATGCATCAATAGACAATGAATACAGAAGTCTTATAAGTATCTAGAATACCTGTTTAATAACAAACAAACATGCAAAAAAAAAAAAAAGAAAAGTCTTTCAAGTTCATGGGATTACATTAACAAAAATGGAGAATAAAGGAAAAGGGGTGAAAGGACAGTAGCCACAGGAAATGCAAGAGTCAGAAACAGGATTGGGAAAAGGAGGGGACCAAAGATGACAAACCTATAGGCAATGGGCATGAGCCATTTTACTTACCTATTAATGTAAAGATGTCCCCAAAAGACTAGAATACTTCGGATACCCAGACATTAGTCTTTGAATTATGATAGATAGTACTTTATTCCCTAATGTTCTCCTATTAAGTTCCTTCTTGAAAAGTACAATCTTAGCATTGTTTCACATGAGATCTGCATTTTTGTAAAGAAACCCTTATACGAGTGTTCCTAGGATGTCTCAGTTGTGCCTTCATTGAGTAAAATTATAAAGATATGGAGTCTATTTTTATTATTAATCATATAGATGAGTGACGTTAAAACTGAATATTTAATCCATAGTTACCACAATTAGTAGCTAAACAACAGTAAGATGGCTCAAAAACAAAAGATCCATTAATAAAATGATACTGGGGCTCCTGGGTGGCTCAGTCAGTTAAGCGTCCGACTTCAGTTTAGGTCATGATCTCATGGTCCGTGAGTTCGAACCCCGCGTCAGGCTCTGTGCTGTTAGTTCAGAGCCTGGAGCTTGCTTCAGATTCTGTCTCCCTCTCTCTCTGCCCCTCCCCCATTCACTCTCTGCCTCTATCGAAAAATGAATACATGGTAAAAAAAAATATTTAAAAAATTAAACAAAGTGATACCTGTCTTCCCACACCAGTCGCTCTTATCCCATTTTTGAAATCAGTTTTGAAGTTCAGTATGTAGTTTTTATCTCCAGTTTAAAACAAGTAACCTTCAAATAAATTTTCTTCACAGCAATATGGTAATATATAATACAAAGAACAAGCATCAACCATATCACAATAATGAAGAATCAATCACAATATAAACCTTCGCATTCCCGTGTATTTTACATTTATGTTGATCCGGTCTTCCATTTTATGAATTTCACAGAGACAGATCATGTCATATTTCAATTCAGTCTCACTGATAAAATGGTAACATAAGGTAGGAGGTAAGTATCTGGGCTATGCTTTCATAACACCAAAGTGATTTAGGAAGCAAGAATTATCAAATCTCAAAAGGAGCTATTTAAAAAGTCAGTACCTCTGTACATTTAAAAAAAAAATTAACTACACAGTGCCTCTGATTAACCTCTTAAAATTTAATTAAAACTCAGGAAAAAGACCAAAAAAGAAAATGGTAGGCAATATGCTTTTCTAGCATGACACCAGTGCACAGTTTAGCAAACCACTCAAGGATTACTTAAATCTCCAAGAGAAAACACCTGTGTTTGATTTTGGCATGCCTACTTAATTACATTTAATTAAAGATGCTGTGAAATTACATGCTAACTTTGAGATTTCTGTCCAGCAGAAAAGATGGTATTATTGCCCTGGAAGTGTTGATGACCAGCTTTATGTGTATCTAACCTAGCAACCTTATTCTAACACTTTTTAATGCTTTTCCAAATGGACTAAGTAATCTCAGTTTTTCAGCTGTTCCTGGTTTGCCATCTTATCTCTACCTACCTAATTAATGATTTGAATAAAACAGCCATCATCTTGTATTTGTCTGAGGGGTTACATTTTTAACTTTTGGCAAATTATACTTTGTCTGCCTTATAGGTCACAGTCAAAGTTATTAGAAATAAAGTCCATTACTTTAAAAAAAATAAAGCAGCAGGGGAATTAAATAATATATTTTAGGGTCATTTTCAGCAATTTCCTTTTCCTCCCTCAAAATATGTTTGTTTGTTCTACTCGTTCCCCTAGTGGAGTCTGAAAACCCAAAAAGGGAAAAAGAAGAAGAAAGACAGAACCACCCCTTCCGTTCAACATTGTTTTTATCCTCCAAAAAACATATTCCATAATTTTAAACACACACTAATGGACACTATTCAATTCTGGGTACTACATTTAGAAGATATATAACTAGAGTAGTCTTTGACTCTGCTGATGAATTGCTGACAATAAGGACATCACCTCCACACTGGAACCATTCTTGAAAACACATAGGAGCAAATCTGTGTATTATTGTGTCACGTGTATAAGTCAGATCAAGTATTATGGGATATTGTGTAGTCCAATGTTCAAAACATCTGAGATGCTAGATCTCTAATGGATAAAGTAGATATTAAACAAGGAATTATACAAATTAAATTACAACTGAGAAGGCAAAATGCATGAAGCGATGATACTGGTTATGGAAGAACTAAGTATCAGAGAGAACAAGTGATTTTTGAGCAAACAGTGGAAAATAAAATTCATTAAAACACAAATTAACTTAGTTTTCAAAACGTATCTTAAATTCATATAAACCATAATTAAGTAAAAGCAAGTATATGGCATCAATTTTTCATCCAACAGAAATTATTTTAGTTGAAAATAAAACCAATGTGCCTATAGTGAATTAAGCAAATGTAAGTTTATTTTCTCATACAAACAGACACCCAGAGATCAAATCCAGGAATGACTACAGATGCTCACTGACGCTCTCAGAAATACAAGATTTTTTCTCTCTCCCCTCCTCCATCACTATTTTGTTGACTTTTATACTCTTGCATATTGCTAATGGTCACAAAACAGTTGCTGCTATACTTCTGAACATCAGAGTCCCAAACAGAAAGGAGAAGGAGTGAATGGCTATCTTTTTTTTTTTAATTTTTTTTTCAACGTTTATTTATTTTTGGGACAGAGAGAGACAGAGCATGAACGGGCGAGGGGCAGAGAGAGAGGGAGACACAGAATCGGAAACAGGCTCCAGGCTCTGAGCCATCAGCCCAGAGCCCGACGCGGGGCTCGAACTCACGGACCGCGAGATCGTGACCTGGCTGAAGTCGGACGCTTAACCGACTGCGCCACCTAGGCGCCCCAAGTGAATGGCTATCTTATCCAGTAGACTGTTTGCATCCTATTGGTCAAAAGTGGGTAATATGTCCATTCCCGGACCTATTGTGGGCCAAGGAAAATGAGTTTATAAGGACTGGTTTGGATGAATTGTGACAATTCTTTGAATGGCATTCCTTGAGCTCAAGGGACATATGCCAGTACCTAAAGAAATCAAGGTTCAGGTAGCAAAGAAAAAGACTTGGTGGGGCAAGATGGTAGGAAGATAACAGTTGATATCTGCTATCAAATATCCTCTAGAAACTTACTATAATTTAATAAGCTAGAAAGGTTGAAATTTTATGCAGGTGATCTTTAAATTACCTCAATCGGTTAGGCAGGTACACTTTATTATTACACTCTATAGAAAGTAAATGTGAACTGTTTTGTCATTTCAGTAAAAAAATATGTATTTGAATACTACCTGTCAACACTTTGGTATTTTTAGCATTTCAGATTTTAAATCAACATGTGTGTTTTTCTTTTCTCCTGCCTGCCTGTTCATTTAGATTAGTTCTGTATGCTTTATAGTGTATGAGGAAGTTAACTTAGGGAAATATTTCAAAAGAGCTGCCTTTTTTAATGTTCTTCAGCTCTTCAGGTATGTTAAAGAAATATATGATCTGTGTATATTAGGAAGACAGACTAAATTATAAGTAAAATAATTTTGTGAAAGGAAAAAGGGCTGGAAGAGATAGCAGAAATGATAAGCCCCACTAGCATATGCAGACAAAGTAACCCCTGTCACCCAGATTTTCACAGGGACCACTTACACCATCTGCCAAATAGTAAAAATGGACAGAGAAAGGAAGGGAGGGAGGAAAAGAGGTAGAGGAAGGAAAGAAAGAATGAGCAATAATTTATAACAAATGTCTGACTAATCAAAAATAGTGGGGATAGACTAGATTTTAATGGCAGCTTTACAAATGATGACTCCTCAGTGTTTATGACATGTGTTACACTATTTTAAGGGCAGTACTTAATTAGTGGGCATGAACTACTTACCAGTAAACACAGGAGGAATAAGAAAGCATGTGGAGAAATCGGAGGAAAGCCCTCAAAGGGAATGCTGTAGAATTGAACCAATCATGAGGTATTAGAAATGCAAAACAAAAACAGTAAATCTATAGGGAGAAAATGTGATTTTATGGTTTCATTCTGAATTAACCAGAATAGTAAAGGGAGAAGCTGGAAGCTGTCATGCAAATACATATATATAGTAACAATTGTGGCTGTTCATAGCAACATTTGAGGACTTGAGCATTTCTTCAAAAGGCCCCATAAAGGTCAAAAGATTGCATACCGAGAGCAGTAACATAAACTTATTGGAAAAGCAGATGAAAAATATTGATTGCGTTCATTCTTCAACAACAGATACTTATGTGAGCTAGGTCTAATGTTTTGAGAAGAAGATTCATACAAAAATTTCACTATTTATTGTAAATGTGAGCAGAGAGGCTAGGCTCTCCCTACTGATTTTCATGCCCATAAAACTGAGTTCAAATTCCTTAGCAGTCAGTCAAATTGCTTCTGCCATAGCGTACCATTTTCTACAGTGTGTTTCATGAAATACTGATCCTGCTCTAGTAAATATATTATATAGTATATAGTATATAGTATATAGTATATAGTATATAGTATATAGTATATAGTGTATATAGTATATATAGTATATATTATATATAGTATATATTATACATATATATCATATACATTAACATACAACACACATATCATTTTCAAAAACCTCTTAGAGAAGAGTGTCTCACATTAAAAAATTAAAGCTATGAAAATGCCTGCAAAAATATCTTTTTAATTTGATTAATCTGTTTAGTTGTTAAATTTCTAAGTTTATTGGCACCCAGAGCACTCTCTAATGTTAACCACTAGCATCCAAAGAAATTAATACTCCAGTCTAGGAAATTTTAATCTTGCCTCAAGGCATTCCTAGCATTCTCTTTTATACTATCTTTCCATATACACCATCCTTCACCAAAGTGGAGAACTTGATGCTCTCCATACACAGATGTCTTACTTCTCTTGTTATTTAATTTTATGCTCTTCCCTCTTTTTAGTATTTACCTACCTTCTCTCCCCAATCTGCCTGCATATCATTAAAAAACTTCCACAAACTCTCCCCTAATAATCTATCCTATAAAAATCTGAAATGTAAAAGACAGCTTTACATGAAAGGATGTTCAATATATACTTTACATTAGCAAAACCAAAGACTACTCAAATGTCCTGTAGAAGGGGGCTGGTTTAGTATTTAGAATATTGAGAATGGTGAAATAAACAGCCAGTAACATTATAATAATGCTTTGTTTTAAAAAGTACAACTCTGGGGGGCGCCTGGGTGGCGCAGTCGGTTAAGCGTCCGACTTCAGCCAGGTCACGATCTCGCGGTCCGTGAGTTCGAGCCCCGCGTCGGGCTCTGGGCTGATGGCTCGGAGCCTGGAGCCTGTTTCCGATTCTGTGTCTCCCTCTCTCTCTGCCCCTCCCCCGTTCATGCTCTGTCTCTCTCTCTGTCCCAAAAATAAAATAAACGTTAAAAAAATAATAATAATAAAAAAAATAAAATAAAATAAAATAAAAAGTACAACTCTAAGTTATTTAACAAAATATTAACTTAAAAAGCAGCATATAAGATAAAAACAGAGAGGAAGGCAAACCATAAGAGACTTTTAACTACAGAGAACAAACTGAGGGTTGCTGGGTGGGTTAAATAGGTGATGGGCATTAAAGAAGACACTTGTTGGGATGAGCACTGGGTGTCATATGTAAGAGATGAATCACTGGGTTCTACTCCTGAAGCCAAGACTATATTGTATGTTAACTAACTTGAATATAAGTAAAAAGAAAAAAATAAAATAAAAAGCAGCATATAAAATTATATGCATACTACTTCCTCAAATATATGAGGTAAAACAGAGAAAGGTTAAAGTGAACTATACTCGAGTGCTAATTATAGTTTTATTTGGATTTGAAATCTTAGGTGTATTTTTTTCTAAACATCTGGATTTTCAAAACTCTCTACAATAACAATAATTTTATAACTAAAATTCAAAACAAAATGAAAAAACAGACAAACCCTTTATTCACTCTTCAGGACCAAATTAATTATCTTTGTTGTCAAGAAGACTCCCCTAATTCCCTCTAACAGATGTCACTGCTTCTGCTTCCCAGCTCCAGAGTGCCGTGGTGTAGGTCTCCCATGGTACATCTCACAATCTACTTTGAACCAGAGATAAATGTATAATTGTCTCACCATGCTTACACCAAATTACATTCTATTTTGTGTCTGCTGCAGTGCTTAACAGAATGCCTCTTATAAAGTAGACATTTAGGAAGTATTTTGTATTTTCTGTCTGAAATTTATTCTCTTTTGTCAATATGTTTTTAAAGAAATTTTATAAAATCTAGTGGTATATAATTATAGGCATTCGCATGGAAAGATGCTCAACATCACTCATCACTGGGGAAACACTAATGAAACTACAATCAGATATCACATCACACCCGTCAGAATGGCTAAAGTCAACAATACAAGAAACAACAGATATTGGTAGGAATGTAGAGAAAGGGGAACCCTCTTACACTGTTGGTGGGAATGCAAACTGGTGCACCTACTCTGATAAACAGTATGGAGGTTCCTCAAAAAGTCAAAATAAAACTACTCTATGATATAGCAATTGCATTGCTAGGTATTTACCCAAAGAATACAAAAATACTAATTCAAAGGGATACATATACCGTAATATTTATGGCAGCATTATCTACAATAGCCAAATGATGGAAAGATGTAAAGAGCCCAAGTGTCCACTGACTGATGAATAAAGAAGATGTGTGTGTGTGTGTGTGTGTGTGTGTGTGTGTAGGAATATTACTCAGCCATAAAAAGAATGGAATCTTGCCATTTGCTACAACATGGATGAAGCTAGAGAGTATCATGTTAAGTGAAATAAGTCAGTCAGAGAAAGACAAATACCATATGATTTCACTCATATGTGGAATTTAAGAAACAAAACAAATGAACAAAAGGAAAGAAAAGAGAGGAACACAAGCCAAAAAAAAAAAAAAAAGACTCTTAACTGTAGATAATAAACTGATGGGTTACCAGAAGGGAAGTGGGGAAAGGAATGGGTAAAATAGGTGATGGGAATTAAGAAGTGTACTTGCTGTGATGAGAACTGGATGATGTATGGAAACGTTGAATCACTATATTGTATGCCTGAAACTAATGTTAACTGTATGTTAACTAACTGGAATTTAAATACAAATTTTAAAAATTATATATACACATAGTCTACCTAAATTATGTGTGTACAGCTAAAGCAAGTACATTCTAAAATGGGTTCTGGAATAAAACACTGTTCTCAACTAACTATGGCCAAAAGAAGAGGTCGAAAGGCCCAGCACTTGGAAAATACACCACTTATCTATTCTGCCACCCGGAGTACCTCCTGTTCCTCCAACCAATGAACAACAACGTTAGTTTTCCACAATATATACTTAGTCTTTAAAAATGCACTCTAGCTGTCAGTACTATTTAATTTAAATTTTAAACCACAAACACGAAAAAATACCCTCAAATCACCAAAAAGTTGAAGAAAATTAGCGTTAAGAATGAAGGAAATCTGACCAAGCTATTTGCAAATTTCAAATATAGGCAGGATAACTCCTGAAAAAACACATTTAATAAAGGTAAATGTAAGTAAGTGTAAGTAAATGTAAGTAAGTAAATGTAATTAATACCCTCAGAGATATTCAAAAGGCTATCAGCAACAACAAGGATAGCCATGGGGACTAAAAAAAAAAAAAAAGAATCTATTAGAATTGGTAAAGGAAAAAAATGTCTGTCAAAATAAAATTAAGTGGAAAACAAGTAAATGAACCAACAAAATAGACTGAGGAGTAGACTAAACAACTGACTCAACTACTAAGTTGAAGACTCACCCAAAAGATTGTACCAAAATTCAGTGCAAAAACACAAACAAATAAAAAGCAGGGGAAAAGAAACAAGATATCAAAATGACAGAACAGGACATTGTAAAATATGTCTAGTGAGACATACATATATATTACTTATACATATGTACACAAACGTATATACATATACAGATGGAGATGAGGTCAGTTGTATATACATACATATACATACATACATACATGTGTCTATATACACGTATATGTATATACACATATGTGTATATACATATGTACATGTGTGTATACACATATATACACATGTGTAATGCACATGTGTTTCAGCACACATATTTTACAATATATATAATACATTTTACATTATAATATTTTACAATATAATAGACACTTTAAGAACAGAACACACACCACCAGAAAATACACAGAACCTTATACTTAATATACAGACAATGAAAGTACATTTCAAACAGCTATGGACTATATCAAATGACTGCATTATATGTCCTCCTTCCCAGCCCTCACCCCCATCTCTCTGACATTATTTTGCTTTCTGGTGAAAGGTTTTGATCCATAATAGCTGACAGAAAATGTACCAAAAAGCCAAAGAGGTCTATTAATTAAAATGCAGCACCATTTATTTTTTAAAATTAAAAACACACACCACCGTTTTCCCTAAGGAATTAGTAGAAAAATAGAAAGTAAGGATTAGTAAACAGATTGCGAGAAGTCCCTTCCATAACATTTTTATAGACATCTTAAACATCATAGCAAACAAGGAGCACTGAATAACAAATTTGTTGACGGAGACCCAAAATCTATAGTCAAGGATGTCATGATGTCAAAAGACTTGAAGGGAATGGCATTTTCTGATATTTGATGGCAAGAATACTTGTTCACACAGAATAATATGCTAGGAGCTGGGAGTAGGAACAAAGGTAGCAATGTTGCTGATGTGTTAAAACTAGCCAAAGCCACTATATTACCTCAGTGTGATTTTCTCAAAATTTCTGTTACAAATAGAGTGGAGGAGGAGAACAAGAGAAGTGCTCTTGTAGTCCTGGATATTTCCCACCATATCCTGTTGTGAGTACCCAAGTTTGCTAGTAAAAAAAACTACTACATCGGTACACTCAGCCAATTACAGAGCCCCTGTGCCAAGGGTCTGAGGATAGCATAAACACCTTATTACACTGTGATGGAAGGTAGAGATAGTATAGCCGGTAAAGGCAGTGTTATACATGGTGGAAGCACTACAGTCAGAGGATGACACAGCACGGTGATTTAAGTCCCTCTTCCCTGTATGGATTTGAGGCCCCCTTTACTGTATCCTAGAACTGTCACCTTGGTCAAGTCACTTAATTTTTCTATGCCTCAGTGCCCACATCTGTAAAGTGGACCTCGTAAGAGGCCTTATTTATAGGCATATGTTTACTGTTAAATTACAGCACGTTTGCAAAATATTACTAACATAATAATTCTCAACGCATGTCAACTGGTGGTGATAATGGTGATGATGATGATGATGATGATGATGATGATGATGACGACGACGACGACAGTAACATAACCACTCAGGAGTAAGCATCCCGCTCAGTTTGCCAGCAGGCAGTCTTGATATTACAGTGATCCCAGCTAGGTTTAGAGGCACAGACTCTCCCCTTAATGACACAGGGTTGGATTTTCTTTGCTGTCACTACATTTTATTTATTTGGCCCTATTAACTTAAGGAATACCTAAATCTATTAAAGAATAACTACAGATTGCATTAAACACACGAATGGAATGTTATAACAAGTAGCCTAATTCTCGTTAATTACCACGATTAACAACCTTAACTTTGAAAAGTTCTCTTTGGCAGTTAATCTACTTGTGGAACCATTTGGTTTATCATGGAGGTTACTCCAAAAGAAGCACTACATTGAATGATGGCTAAATCTGTAAGATTTGGGGAATAAACTGTTTCCCTTAGTCCTAATGCACCTACCAGGAATGAATTCAGACTGTATATGTGATGTTTTCTAATTTTTTTAATTATTAAAACAAGAATATCTGAGGAAATTCATGGCCCTCCACAATTCTCTTGCCTTCAGATATTGAATAGGAGGGGCTATGGTTTTAATTTCTAGTTCCTTTGCTAGGTATCACTTGAGAAACTTTGCTCATGTGAACAAATGGGTGTAAATCTATTAGCCTTCTTGATCAGGGGGAAAAAAACAGATGTTTCTGGAGTTAATAAAACAGTCTTTACAATAGAGATAGAAGAAGAGGACAAGGTAATGCATGAAAGAAGACTCACAATAAAAAAATAAAGAAAATTTGGTATGTAAATAAGACAGTAAAAGCAGGAAAGGGGAAGAGGGTTATCAAAGCTTCATATATGCTAAGGTAGGGGAATCTGTGTGCATCAGGCAAGGTTGAGGTAGGAGGGGTAGTTACAGAGAAGCACCTTTGTGCTCATCAAGATCAGTGTCCAATTTACAATAAGCTCTCACTAAATGGCAGCTATTATCAATTATAGTGCTATGTAGTAATTTTTCAATGTCCAAAAATTCTTCCTTCAAAAGGTAGAGTCTGCCTGTCCTCCCCTGGCTGTAGGCTAGACTTAATCCATCACTCCTAATGATACATAGGATAAGGTGGATGGACAAGTGTGCATGTGCAGAGACAAGGTCATTACAGCCATCTCTATGACTTTGTGGCTTCCTTGGTGCTCTCTTTGGATCACTCACTCTAGGAAAGTTAACTACCATGTTGTGAGCAGCACAATGGAGAGGCCCACATGACAAAAAACTGAGGCCAGCTGCCAACAGCCAATGAGGAACTGAGCCTTTGGTCAACAGTCATGTGAGTGGCCCTTCTTGAAAGTGGAACCTCCAGCCCCATTCAGCCTCCAACTGGCTGCAGCCCAGACTGGCATCTTTACTGTAATATCGTTAGATACTCTTAGCCAGATCCACCTACTTAACCTACGCCTAAGTGGCTCTGAGTTACCAAATTTGAGATTAGTAACCAATATATGCTACTATCATTACTTTCAGTAAAGAGTTTACATGGGCATTTGCTTTTATTGCTCAGTATATGGATTTGTGAGACAATAACGAAGCATTAATTCAAACAAACATAGTACTGAAATTTTAGAATCCCCAGAATATCATAATAATCTTTTCCCTGAAAGCATTGCAGCCTAGAAATCTGAGAACAATACATATATAAAATTATAACATAAATGCTTAATGAATCCTACTTTCTCCTCACAACTAGTAGAATCCTAGCTTGGTGAACAAGATGTGGACGGATATGAAAATATGGGACTTACAGTGAGGAGCAAAAACAGACAATGTATTGTCTTCACCTTGTCCAAATTCTATCTCTACCATTAATTCTATATTGCTTTGATAAAGAAAGAAAAAGCATAAGGTTTTTTTTTAATTTTTTTAACATTTATTTATTTTTGAGAGACAGAGGGAGACAGCATGAGCAGGGGAGGGGCAGAGGGAGAGGGAGACACAGAATCCAAAGCAGGCTCCAGGCTCTGAGCTGTCACACAGAGCCCAATGCGGGGCTCCAACTCACAAACCGTGAGATCATGACCTGAGCCAAAGTCAGACGCTTAACTGCCTGAGCCACCCAGGCGCCCCAACACATAAGATATTTTTTAAAAATAGCAATAATAATAAATGTTTGAGGTAAGGTCAAAGTACAGGTCACCCAATACCATCTCCACAGAAATTTCTTCCACAGTATTCCTGACATATTACAATACGGCTGCTTCTTTCGCAATTTCATTGATGGAGAATCAATTTGTTTTTTTAAAGCATGCTATAATTTAGAAACCCCAATTATTAGATTCTTGGTAGATTAGAATCTCCCTTTCCCTTGGAACACACTCCTGCAATCTAGATCAAAATAGAGCAAATCCAGCATGTAAATCCTCCAAATTTTGGACAGTTGGCATGTCATCTTTAAGTCTAGCAGACACTGAAGAGGACTCCCTGATGTGCTTGACACATAAAATCCTAGATGGGAGAACAGAATTAAAGAATTACAAATGTGTATAGCATTTTGATGTGCAGTGGAGGACTAAATGCCAAGGATCAAAATTCATGGCTTTAAACCAAATCTCCTATCTTTTGTTCCTAGCTCTCAGCCCAAATTACACATAAATACCCAATATTAAACTACTGAAGGAATACATTCTCTACTATACTCTTCCCTGAACCTGTAATGGTCCAGGTCAGACTTATAAAAGTGAGAGTAATATATTTCAACAGAAGAGTAAGTTCTTAATTCCATAACCAACTCTCTTTTCAGGTTCTTATGACAGATTATGGACAACTTATATGCTATAATACTATAATTACAGTGAAAATTATTAAATGACCCCTAGTTGTATCATCAGTAAATGTCTTGAGTTAACTCTTATAATGAGATCATAAAATGTATAATAGGATGACTGACCAGTGAGAAATTTTTGGAATTAAATTACCGTATTATTTCATTTACATAGAATCTACTCTAAAGAAAAGAAGGCAACCATTTACATGACAAGCTTGATTAGTTCACAAAGAACAAAGTCAGTACTAATTTTAGTAAAACCTAATTTTAATCAAGCAATATCATTTTCATTCATCATCTTTTGGCTCTAATCACTGTCTTCATTTGACTGTGGAACAAAAATGATTGCTAGTTTTTGAAGGTTAATACATAGAGTTATCATACTACATTTATACCCTTTGCTGCGAAACACCACAAATTCCTCACAATGCTTAAATATTATTCCTAGATACACAGGTGAATCTGTCTAAGTGTCTTTGTGTTTATAGAGGCTTATCATATATACACATACACATATACAAATGTTGACAAGGGAGTATATGACATCAGGGGTGTCTATGTAATGCCTCACGATGACAAGGAAATATACATGACAGGAATCAGGCACAGAAATATTTATATCAATAAATGATAACCAATAATCAAAAAAATACAAATTCCTGTCTCTCATATCCTGAAGATTAGAAATACTATCCCTATACCACAAATTCACTCTTGGCCCACATGCAGCCATCCACTGATCTATAGATTCTCTGATAATAATGTATTTAGTATGTGGTTATTCCTTTCACCATGAACAATATGCTATTAGCCTTGAATAAAAAATCTAGGCCTTGAATGATAGAATAACAAAAATGTTTTGTGATGTGTTATATTCAATTGTGGCAATAAAATAATTTATTCTTTGCTTGGCTGATCAAGGTGTATTAAAGCATAAGAAATATATACATTCCACTCTACCTTCAGTTTCAGTGCAAAATGCAATAGTAGTTACACAACTATATGTGCACATGTACAAAAACACATATACACTTATGCTGCATTATGGCTCAGTTTATACAACTTCTTGCATAGATAACATGAGATTCGGCACTGTGAGCAACTACCTTCGTCATGTCCTTCTCATCCCCTACCTCTGCAAAAATTTTCCCTAAAAATTTATAGATTCAGTTATGTTTTAGAAATAGTTCTGTCATTATTCAGGAAGTTTTTACAACCTATACCATAGTATTCTTGGAGTCAGAATCATTCGTGGATTCAGAATCATTAACACAGTATTTGGTACTTAACAGAAAGCTTGTGTTTGTTAAACACTCGAATAAAGGGTATCAGCAAGTCTACCCTCTAGCTCTTAGCTCTTAGTCTGGGGTACGGCTCTCTCACAGCTGCTCATTTCTGCTTATTTCTAAAGTAACATTATTACTATTCAGAGGGTACTAATAACCAGATTCCAGTCTTGCTCATTGTTCTGAACTGCTGTCTTATTAATGTGCTCAACGACATACTCTCTCTGGGTGCGACATTTTACTCAATATCCCACCCAAATCCCAAGAGCTTCCCTCAGTTACAATTTAGGGTTTAGGATCTTGACGCAGACCAAAATCTGTCTGCATGGCTGCCTGCCTGATTCTTCTATTACTTCCCATCTTACATTCAGCAGGGCTTGGCTCTGTTTATCTCTGATAACACACCATTATCCTGGACTGAACTACTCAGGGCCAACAATGGAACAGGACTAATACCTATGGATGGTGTCCATGCCTTTAGAAACCACGCCTTGAGCAGGTTGTCTCCACACTAGGCTTCGAACTATGCATCCTATCACTCCTAGCTGGCCCTTTTTCTCAAAACTTGCCCAGCCAAACAGAATAGATTCTGAGATATTACTTTCCTTGCCCAGCCAAATAGAATAGATTCTGAGATATTACTTTCCTATACTTGAATTGACTTTCCTGGTCAATTCAATCTGTAGAAAAATAAATGTCTCTTTTATTTTACATATTTGGAAATTGAATCATGTAAATAATTTTGTGAAACTTAAGGAAAGATATACCAATACTGCCATCACCACCAAAAAAAACCCAGAAAACAGAATCATAAAATGTAAACGTGATCTCTATAAAGTCATTTTACAAATATCTTATTAAAAGGTCATGTTTTTCTTATAACTTAGCTGTCACATATACATTATTAACTGAAATTCATATCAGATGGCAAATTATTTCTGAGATATTTTTAAATGAGAATTTATGTTTCACGTATCTTAAATGTTTACTTCTAGAATGTCTCTATCAATTGGAGTTCTATTAAGGGGCGCCTGGGTGGCGCAGTCGGTTAAGCGTCTGACTTCAGCCAGGTCACGATCTCGCGGTCCGTGAGTTCGAGCCCCGCGTCAGGCTCTGGGCTGATGGCTCAGAGCCTGGAGCCTGTTTCCAATTCTGTGTCTCCCTCTCTCTCTGCCCCTCCCCCGTTCATGCTCTGTCTCTCTCTGTCCCAAAAATAAATAAACGTTGAAAAAAAAAATTAAAAAAAAAAATGACGCAAAGCACCTCTGGGAAACTCACTCTGAAGTTGTCTCCTATCTAAAATTACTATGAAAGACAAAAATTAACTTCTGGATACTATCAAATGGTTTGAAAAGCTGGAGTTATTAATATCTGCATAAACAGAAAACATATTTAATCCGATATGTTGCTAACACTTTTTTCTAAAGTCTTAAAATGTATGCACATACTGAATAAACTATATAAGAGCTATGTATGGTAAATGCTTATAAAGACATAATACAATTCATATGTATCTTTTTTACAATTAATTTTGCCAGAAACTTCAAATGAAATGAACAAGAGATGACCACAAGAATAGTGAAATCTTTATTTAAACCATTACCTTGCTTTAGTCAGTAAAATTATTTTAAACACACCTATGATAGTCATAATAAATGACCAATACAGGGTTTCAGCCTACTTGTCCTCTTTTCCTTGACAAAATGCATTATTACTTTAATACACTTCTAAGGGGAACAAAGATAAAGATGATGAAGTTTTACAATGGACTTATTTGGAATAAGCTTCTTCAAGATATGCTGTGGTATTAGAACTAATTCTCCTTAATCTCCTAAATCCACAGAAATGTATGATGAAAATGATGTGTTTTAAGGCTCCATAAGATATTAAATCAAAGACAGATACAGAATTTTAAACAAGATTTTTAACATCAGATAAAACGGGAACAGTTTCCACTTAAACTACCCTTACGAGAATCCTTCTTTACCTCAGCAACCAAATTCCTACTCAGCAGTGTTACTGAGTTAGATTCGAATGGTCTTTGCTAGGACCTGATCAAAAGGAAAAATGTGGTTTTATAGCAACGTAAGTTTTATTGCAGCTTAAATCAGGTTGAGGTATCCATGCCTTTAGAGCACTCTATTCTCTGTTTTTCCTGCTATACTTTGCTGTAATTTCCCTTCCTTCACACCTTTTTCCTCAAATGCCTTCAATAAGACATTCCTTAAAACTCTTCCTCTAGACTTCTTTCCCTCAATTCACTCTCTCCTCATGTGCCCACTGTAAACTTTCCAAGAACATATTCTTGGTTATAGTCAGCTTAGTTCCTGTCTTCTCCACATACAAGAACTGACTGGAGGAACAATCCCTATTTCCCCATACCTCAAATTCTAAATCTTAGATGGTGTTACAGAACAAAAATACACAAAAGCATCAAGTCACTTTTTAGAAGACTGCATTTTATTAATTTGCATTAGTTCATACTAGTTCTTATGTTTTAGATCCACAACAAGAGTACCTTTACTTTAGAAAAATTATTGCACCTAATCTAAAACTTAGTCCTAGTACTTTCCTCCTTCTGTGATAAAAGCTGAGATCCAGAACCTCCTGAGATAAAATTTAAGTTGTGGTTTACTTCTTAAGTTCTAGCTTAATTTCTTTGCCGTTCTTCTTTTTCCGCCAAAGCTACAGAAAACTAGAAAGAAACTACAAGAAACCCGGTTACATGCAGAATCTGGTATTAAAAAAATAAATTCATTCCTTTTGCCTCCTTCTTCCATTTTTCACATCCTGGACTATTACAAAGAGGAAGCAGCATTGCTTGTATCCTATCTTTTCTATTCTATCGTTTATATTCTATTCTTTTACATTTACTATACCCTGATATATAGAAAGTAATTCTCTTTAGGATTACGATCTTCCTGATGTTCCGAGAATTCTGGAATTTCAGTACAAAGCTTCTTTCCATTACTCCTTCTCACAAACCTCACTGAGCAATACAAGCAAAAATACATTTAAATTCTTGATCCAAAGTAACATCAGCAATAATAATAAGTTTATTGGTTATACATGTTGCAAAGCAAATTACTCCCAATTTTATTGGCTTCAAACAACATGCAATTATTACCTCACACCCTTTCTGAGGGTCAGGAATTTGGAAGTTGCTTAGTTAGGTAGTTCTGGCTCAAAGTCTCTTGTGAGTTTGCAGTCTTCAACTGATTTCTCCTCCTTTCTTCAACCATCTCTACCTTTTTATCACAGAAATATTCCACATAACCTTATGTGGTTTATTAAATGCCTGTTAAACTGATGAATATTCTGTGCCTGTCAAATTCTCAGAAGGATCTATATTAAATTTTTTAAATGTCATCACGTTGAGTCCTATGATAACTTTCACTAATTCATTATGCAATTTTTCTTTGGAGGGCAGCAGAGGCATAGATATAGGAAGGTTGTTCTCAAGCATTTTTATTCCATAGTTCCTACAAAAAACACTTAAAGATCATTGCCTGGAAGTCTTTTCAAATGTCTAGCAGATTTCCTGGCTGATAATATAAACAATAACATTATCACAAAAAAGCTTATAGGAAAAATAGATAGCTGAACCAATAAAACAGAAGGCTTAGAAAACATTAAGGAGTTATTCACACTAGTGATCAAATTTTAGATATGAATTTGTACTAAAGATATAAACTCATATGGAGAAAACACACATACCAATGCTTACTAATGCTATTATTCATGGTATATAAGATGATAATCATATTTAAAATTCTTTTTAAAAATATTATTTAGGGGCATTTGGGTGGTTCAGTCAATTGAGTCTTCAGCTCAGGTCATGATATTGCAGTTCATGGGTTCGAGTACCATGTCAGGCTCTGTGCTTACAGCTCAGAGCCTGGAGCCTGCTTAGGATTCTGCGTCTCCCTCTCTCTCTGCCCCTTTCCCACTCACGCTCTCGCTGTCTCTCTAAAATAAATAACATTAAAAAAATGTTAATCAATAATAATCATTTTAAAAAATAAGTAAATAATTAAAATATTGTTTAGAAATCATTTTAACACACAAATTATTTTTTCTGGCTTATTATCTGAAAGATCTATACAACTGAATACACTGTTATGAAATTTCTTTCAAATAATTAGTTTGGGTTTTTGTGTAAAGATAATAGAATACATTTTCTTTGCTTCAACTAGAAACTTATGAAAAATGTTTTATCAATTACCAAGCCCCCTGGTCAAAAAAAAATATATTATAGCACAATAAAACAGAACTGAGAAATATTTTAAAGGATTATCAATATTCCAGTTAAATAATCCATTTAAATATGGACCATTTAAACATACAGTCAATTCTTGTCATTCACAGTAGTTACATTCTAAATGGTCACTATGAACACTGAATTAGCAAATACTGTACCACTGTTTCTAGGGGAAATACTATATTAGGTCTCTGCAGGCATCTGGTCATATTTCCATAAACTGATCAATAAATATTTTGTTGCATGTCTGCTTCTGTTGAAAGACACCTTATTTAATATAAACTGTTGCTTCATTAACACTGAACTCCCTATAACTCATGCCTGAATGATGCTTATGTCTAACATACCCTTACTCTAAGATTCTTTATAAGGCATATCACAGCCTTCCTATAGGTAGAAATACTAGACAACACATTAGCACTATGCTTGGGGCCATTTTAAACAGTGAATTCACCAATAAATTGCACAAAATTGTGGAAAATGTGGCAAAAAATAGACAGCAAAAGGAGACTTGTTCACAGAGTAAGACTGTAACAATAAGGCAGTGTCCCTTTGTTTTACCTCAACTGGGAACGTATGGATCGGGCAACTCAAACATTTTGCTGCTGTGCACGTGCAGGCAACAGTGAAAGTGCTCAAAGTATTGTTTTTGGGGTTACAAATAAATTTTAATGAGTAGGTGAACTTGCAAATACAGAATCCATGAATAATGAAAACTGAACTAGAATATATTTCAAGTGATGGCTTTGAAATTTAAACATTATAATTTTTCTGACTCCTACAAACTGGGTTAATCTGATACATTCCTGAGCATGCATCCTCCTATTTGGGCCTATCTCCACTTCACTGGCCATTGTCTCTTTTTTTTTTTTTTTAATTTTTTTTTCAATGTTTATTTTTTTGGGGGGACAGAGAGAGACAGAGCATGAACGGGCGAGGGGCAGAGAGAGAGGGAGACACAGAATTGGAAACAGGCTCCAGGCTCTGAGCCATCAGCCCAGAGCCTGACGCGGGGCTCGAACTCACGGACCGCGAGATCGCGACCTGGCTGAAGTCGAACGCTTAACCGACTGCGCCACCCAGGCGCCCCCCATTGTCTGTTTCTACAAACTGCATGGCATGATGGGGTTCAGAATGAGCTTTCCCAAAATGTGTCATTTTGGCATGTGAATTATTTTCAGTTGAAGACAATCAAGACCCCAGAAGTTGTATCAGCAGATATAACTACAGAGTATGGGCTAGGTGTAGTAAGCTGGGGTTAGCTGGGCAGGGCCTGCTTGTTCAAATTCACTCTGTGTCCCACAGTCTCTGCCTGACATGACCAACATTTGTTTACCAAACATTTGCTCTTTCCATCTCTTTATGAATTGTCTCACTTCCCTTTGAAACCTCAGGCCCCTACTCCCTTGTTTTAGCTCAGGATGGTATATAAACCTCACTGCCTGACAGTCTTTGAGCCTCTCATGTCTACGTGGGGCTCCCCTTCAAATGAAATCAAATTTGCTTTTCTCCTCTTAATCTGTCTTACTTCAATTTAATTAATAGACCATCAAAAAGAACTCAGAAGAGGGGCGCCTGGGTGGCGCAGTCGGTTAAGCGTCCGACTTCAGCCAGGTCACGATCTCGCGGTCCGTGAGTTTGAGCCCCGCGTCAGGCTCTGGGCTGATGGCTCAGAGCCTGGAGCCTGTTTCCAATTCTGTGTCTCCCTCTCTCTCTGCCCCTCCCCCGTTCATGCTCTGTCTCTCTCTGTCCCAAAAATAAATAAACGTTAAAAAAAAATTTTTTTTAATCAAAAAGAACTCAGAAGAGAGGAGGAAAAATTTTCCTCCCCTACACTAGTAAATCCATCTTGGCTGTCAGCATTATATAACTATTTCACTTCATATCTCTCATTTGGTTCTTTAAATTTCCAAATCCAAACACTTCTGTCAAATAAATAGACTCCACTTTCTACCATCTTGATCAACCTTTTCCTAGATCATGTCTTATTCTTAACTATTATTCATTTTCTTTCTCTTTTATTTACAAATCTTCAAATAAATCACATATCTGATGACATCATTTTATCTCCCTATTAGCCCTTAATTCTTTAAAAAAAAATGGCCACTACATCCAACACCCAATTAAAAATCCATTCTTTATGAACACCAAAAACCTCTTTCCTACCAAATCTGATGGCTTTGGTTTATATCTCATTTAAACATGAAGCACTTACTCCACCCTTTGTAACTTTTTATCACTCCGTGCATCATGCCTTCCTTGCTTAGTGTTTGACATTGCTGTGTCAATGACTTGTTGCTGCTTCCCTATCTTTGTAACCGTCTCCTATTTTTCTTCTTTCCCTCTATCTGTAAGGCATTCCTAAGAGTAAGGACCTTCAAAAATTTTGACTACACTGAAATAAATTTCTGGGCCAAAAAGAGTCACTTCTGCCTGGCATGCCACATCAGCAAAACGAATTTTCATGTTCCTAAAACACAGTATTTCCAATCAGCCAATCTCCAAATGCCAGGCTAACACTGGGCTCTATACTTCCTTCTTGTTCCCTGATCTTTCCAAGTAACATTAGGTATACATCCTGGGCAATCATGTCTTTTTCTACATTGTCTATAATGCACTAAAAACTAGCTCGTACCCAAAATCCCTCGGGGAGAGGCACTATACTTCCTCAACCCATGGATTACTTTCTCTTAAATAAATTACATCAAACTTATTGCTAAATTTAGTTTTGTCATTTGTCTACAACCCACAATATCGAATACACTTTGTATTTTGACTTAGTACACACACACAGAAACATGAAAATTTCTAAAATAAAAGTTTATAAAATAATCCCTCCCTTATTAATTGCAAAGCACTCTGATACTGCTTTTCTACTCTATTAACATTTTTTTTAAATAATGCCACTCAAAAAGTGCTTCTTTCTGACCTTAAAATCTCTCCAAAATGCTGCTCAGTGCTTTGTGCTTGACCTAGAATTAAGCCTCATAGCTGCAAAACTAAAACGTGAAAAAATATATATGTATGTATGCATGTATGTATGAATATATATACACATATATGTATATGTATTTCAGGAATGGAGTTTTTACTAACATTAAAAAGGAAGATTAATTTAAGAGTATGTATCTTTTAAAAAAAACTCAAATAAAAACCTAGTATCTCTTTCCTTAAAAAATGCTACAAAATACTTTGGAAAAACTCAAAATATTGATTCATGTGATATACATTAAGGGATATGCAAGAAACGTTTAAATTGTTGATTCATCTATATATTGGAAGTCATTATTTATACTTTACAATTCAAAACAATTGAACAAAAATAATAGTGTTCTCAAATACTACTACAAGGTTCTTATTATAAGCTCTAAGAAGCAATTCATATGGAATCAAATATTTAAAAACACGTAAGCACTGATAGTTTCTCAACTTTTAGGCTAGAGATTCCATAATATTTGCTTGGAAATCATTTCTATTGAGTGAATAACTTTGAGTTTAAAATTCAAAAGCATATTCAGAAAACCCTGGCCCTTGGCAACCCATTCCTGTCTCTCAGTGGTGACTAAATGTCAAAACAGAAAAAGGCAGCCAACAGAGAAAAACGGAGGTAACTCCATTAGCTATAATTCGTTAGCTTTATTCATATTGATATTTTATATATTTTTCACATGAAAGGGCTGAAGTTTCCAAATGTGAATCACCTTAACCCTACCACTGAAGTACAATTTGCATCACTTTATAAGTGTAGGGGTGGAAATTTTTTCCTTTCCCTCCTAGGTTCTTTCATTGGTCTAATAATTCAATTGCCATAAGACCAACTAACAGTAGAAAAACATTTAATTCCATGTGTACAGGAGCCCTGTAAAAATAGGAGACCCAGAAGCAGTCAGGCAACTGAAGCTTATATGCCATCCTGAGTGATGGAATGGTGCAGGGGGAGGGGGGGGGCTGGGGCTTCAAAGAGAAGGAGGGCAATTCACAGGAAGATAAGAAGTGCTGATGTTTGGTGGTCACATGTTTCCCCTGCCATGCTGCTAAGTCTTTCAGCATTACCCCTGCTAATGTCTCTCTTTCAGGGCCAGGCCTCCTATTTAAATTATTTTAGGCAGTTAAGGGGAGGTAAACATTCTTCCTGAATCTGCTGGGTCTTCCACTGCCTTCAGCTCAAGATAATCCATATGCCAAAGAGGTATATTTGGGGGTGGCATATTCTGTTCTTCACAAGGTAAGAACTGAGTCCTCCATAAAACATTCCATGATGATATCACATTTTGGTCACTAATGAAGTAAATTTAGATTTATTTATGCCCTTAATTCTTCTTCAAAAGGTATATATGACATTAAATATCATCTGAAAAGAGGTTAAAAAGGTCCATTTATCCCATTTTATGGTTTTAAAAAATATGGTTAAGAAAGATATTTTAAAGTAGAAGTATTACAATTGAATCTAGAAAACAGAGTTACGAAATAAGTTTTCATAAAAAGAGAACCATGTCTTTAATGAAAGAATATGTATTTAGAAACATAAAATCGGGGCTCCCGGGTGGCTCAGTCGCTTAAGTGTCCAACTTCAGCTCAGGTCATGATCTCATGGTGTGTGGGTTTGAGCCCTACATCAGGCTCTGTGCCTGGAGCCTGTGTCTTGGAGCCTGGAGCCTGCTTCGGATTCTATCTCCCTCTCTGCCTGTCCTTCCCCCACTCGTGCTCTCTCTTGCTTGCTCAAAAATAAATTAACATTAAAAATTTTTTTTAGAAAAGAAACATAAAATCAAGCCTTAATTAGCCAAATTGTGGTCAAATTTGCTACTTATTTTTCTGGTTAAATGAGGGATGTTCTATTAGTGTCAAACCTTTTATTTCTTAAAGCTTTCTGTCATCCTTAACTTGCAGCCTACAGTTCTATTGAAATTGTACATCAATAAAAGTGAATAGGCTCTGAGTGAGGGGCAAAGTGGCTATGTCCTGATTTTCTTTACTGCAAGAACTTTGGAACATCTGTTTTGTATGGATAAAGGCATAATTTTACTTATTTACTAATTCCTGCCTATATGCCAGGTACCTGAAGTATACTGTAGTTTTAAAAACATTATCTCAGGGAGCCTGGGTGGCTTAGTCGGTTAAGCGGCCAACTTTGGCTCAGGTCATGATCTCGCGGTCCGTGAGTTCGAGCCCCGCGTCGGGCTCTGTGCTGACAGCTCAGAGCCTGGAGCCTGTTTCTGATTCTGTGTCTCCCTCTCTCTCTGCCCCTCCCCCGTTCATGCTCTGTCTCTCTCTGTCTCAAAAATAAATAAACGTTAAAAAAATTTTTAAAAAGTAAAAAAATAAAATAGACTATCTCTTGAAAACTTGATCTCATAGACTTTTTCTTGAAAGCTTATGTGTATGACAGGTTCTTTCTTCCATTTCTTTGGCCCTCTAAGCAATTTTCAGAACTTAATGTTGACTTCATATTGATGAAAATATTTCTAAAAGCAAGACAATATTCTTAATTGGATGCTATTATCATCTTACAGAAAGCATTTCTTCGGTTCCTACCTTCCATTGGTAAGTACATGTTTAAATACAGCAAGAGAACATCTTTGCTTTAAACATTTATGGTGTGGTCACAGCTACTCATTAATTCAATAAACGCTCATTGAGCACTTTCTCGCTACTAGGCCTTGAGACAGACACTGAATTTATAGCACAAGTAAGACAGACCTGGTCATTTAAAAAAAACTGTATTGCCTCAAAGGATACACAGAATAAGAACCAGGGGACTTGGATTCCCGCTCTAGCACTGTCACTTACCAATCATATGCTTTATCTCTACTCTTTCAGTGAGATTTTTCAAATTCACTTTTAGCTCACAAATTAGAGAATTTTTCTATTAGAATATAAGCAGTATACAATTCATTAAAAGTGACCCCTAAGTATCAGCATGTGGGATAGCCTGAAAATGTTTTATTGTATTTAGTTTTACTTTGAAATAACTTTAGCCACCTTTTACAGATGGCTTTCCACAATAAATATTGGTGTCTAGACAAGTTTCTAGGACCAATTCCAATGGAGCCTTCATTCTTCTTCTTGCCTGACATGCCTACACCATCTGAACTCTGCACCGAGACCATCACTTCTACTGCTCATTTTTAATAAGAGCTACCTCTTCTTTTTCTGCCTATCTCTTAATTCCTTAGTAGATACATGGGCTTTGGCCACTCAAATCTTACTAGGTCCCACCAATCACTCTACCAAGAAATGGCTTCTGCTATAATAAATATTTAATTTTTATTTTTGTATTTTCATAGGTTCATATAATTTTATTTTGGCCCAGTACTCTCTCAGCACACATTGATACCCTGAGTTTAATTAAACCTTAGATTACTATTTGGCCAAACTTTACTTTTCCTTGAGAATAGTTTGCCAATATGTTATGTGTCTGAGGTTTGGACAAGAGGCCTAAAATTGAGAAAGTCCTCTTTTCTATGTATCTGATACTGAGTTTAACAGAAAGTAGAGCCTGAATCTTAGACTCATATGCTAATACTTTATAAAGAAGTGCAATCCCATGCAACAGGAGTACCAGACAAAGGGAGTGAAATAAGACAGGAAGAGCATGAGATAATATAAGGATGCTTCATCAAACTGGCCATGGCTAAATGTGCCTGCAATCACACAGGATTATCTTCTGAGTTGCCACATATACCTCACATCAGGTCATTCCTTCTATGGAAGACAAAAAGAAAATTTGTATCTACTCTTTCCCTTTTGCACTGGTCAAAAGTTTCTGTGATGGACTGTTAAATCTCTCACACTTCTGAACTTTGTCTGCATGAGTGCTAAGCAGCCCACACTTTGGAGTCAAAGAATCCCTTTGGCAAAGGGAAAAGAGTTATGTAGCTGGGGCACAAGGTGGCGGGTGTCAAGTTGCACCTGAGGAAAGTCTATTGGCACCTAGGCAGAGCTGGCTGACTCAGTAACAGTTGAAAGGAAAGAGACTGAGCTAATCTGCAGTCACACGTAAGGGGCGTCTGGTAAAATGTGGAACATAGAGTATGTCCTTTGGGAGACCAACTTTTTAACAACACAGATCTCTGAGATCTGTGATGAGATCTATGTTGTAATTATTCAGTTCTGTTATAGTCAGAACAAGAGGAAGAAAGAGGGGACAGTGGAGGAAAGAGGAAGAGAGAGGAAGAGAGAGGAAGAGAGAGGAAGAGAGAGGAAGAGAGAGGAAGAGAGAGGGAGAGAGAGGGAGAGGGAGAGAGAGGGAGAGGGAGAGGGAGAGGGAGGGAGAGGGAGGGAGAGGGAGGGAGAGAGGGAGGGAGGGAGGGAGGGACGGACAGAGACAGAGACAGAGACAGAGAGTTTACTTTTTCTATCCTACCCTCTCAGCTCTTCTAATTCTATCCACAGAGGTAATCATCCACTGTCAATGATATGGCAGATTCCCCTAAAGGCTGGTTTTCACTCTTTCACAGACAGATTTCATGCATCCTTCCTCACACAGACACACACATATTTTTTACAGATATGGAATTATGGTATATATATCGGTCAGGATCTTGCTGTTTTCTCTTTAGAAGTTTATTTTAACCCTTTCACTATTGTTTGCATTAACCCTAGGAGGAGGGATAGGGAAAGAAACAACTAAATATAGACAGCGCCCTGAGGGATTTTCTAGGTAAGGGTCAGGGACTTCCCTTTCTTTGTCCAGGTCACTGTTTACCAAGATGCTTTGCCTCTGCATCAGCATGAACTCCAACCTCTGAAGTTTCTACAAGTATCTTACATCATTATGGACATGTCCCAAATTCAAAAACCACCGCCCATCCACTGCTGTAGGTCCTTTACAGACCAGTGCTAGAGTCTCAATTTTATTGAGTTGAGTGGGCAGAATTTGTGGGGGAGACAGCAGTTTCAATGGAAAGGATGTGTGACTGAAAATCTGGGATAGGAGGCCTTACTGAGGCCTAAGAATCTTAACAGCCAAGATAGTAAAGATACAGTATCTATACATTTGAACTATCAGTTTCTCTGCTCCAGCAGGAATATCAAGAATAGATAGTGTAACAATTTTTATTTTGTCCAAATAATTTATTTTTACCATCTGTTCAAATTATCTACTGTAAAACAAATCCCCTAAACTTAGTAGCATAAACAGCAACCATTTTATTTTGCTTACATACTTTGTAGGTCAGGAATTTGGACAGTGTGAAGTGCAGATGGCTTGTATCTAGTCTGAGGTCTGAAGCCTCAGCTGGTAAAACATAAAGGAATGAAGGCCACTCAAGGAGGTGGGGTCTAGCATCTGGAAGCTTCTTCTCTCATAAAGCGTGACATCAGAACTGAAAGGTTTAAAAGCTAAGCTCAGCTAGGACTGCCCGTGCTGCATGTGGTTTCTCAGGATGACTTGGAAATCTCAGAATGAGTTGGGGCTCCCAGGGAGAGAATCTGAGGGGAAGAAGAAGAAGTGCTCCAAGAGACAAAGGCAGAAGCTTCACGGCTTCTTCTGACCTGGTCTGGGAATTCATGCAGCATCACTTTTGGTGCACTCCATGGGTTACAAGTGACTAAGACCAGCCCAGACTTCAGGGGAGCAGAATTAGACGCCTACCACTGACAGGGGAATGACAAAGTCACATTGCTCAAAGCCATGTGCAATGGGAGTTGTTGAGGCCACACTGGAAAATACAATCTACCAATATCATTCCATAATACTCCACACTTAGTAAACACAGGAAATCATGAGTAAGCCATGTCACTCTCTTAAAGATCAAGAAATCAAAGTGATTTGCTTATAGCTACACAAAGCTCAGGACTTGGAGAAAACTAACAACTGACATATACTATGGCTGTGATACTGCCTCCTAAATCAAATTGTGGAATATATTGTTTTTTCATCAAACACTGTGGAAAAGTAAGGTTATTTAGTGACCAACATACTTGTCCTAGTGATGTAATGTCACTAGTTCTTTCTGTAACTGATACTAATTTTTTGTGTGACCTTGAGCAAATCTCTTACAATCTTGGGGCTTCAGTAGCTGCATTTAATCATCAAAATATATGCACAAATCCCAAGGTGTACTGTGAGAGCAAATGTTGCATTGTTAAAGCTTTTCTACATGTCAGCCTAGTAATGGCTGCATGATGATTATAAACGGTGATGGTGACAGTGGTTCGTGGCATAAAGTGATTATAATGCTCCTCTTAGAAATTGATTTTTGTGACTCTCAGTTTTCCCTCCATGGTATCAAAGTTTCCAACAAATTCTGAAGCAGCTTCTGAGACTCAACCTAAATTTCCAGATACAAAATAACTATTTCATATGTCAAGAGGAAAATAGAACTAGAATAAATGAATAATGATTTTTAAGAAATTCAGTAATATATTCTGCATTGTTTCCCGGGGATGATTAATTGTCCGCTGTTTACCAGGGGCCATGTAAGTTCAGAAAAAACATTTGTTGAAAAAGCAAAAACTGTTAGTGAGGATGTCTCAATTTTAAAGCAGTTGTTACATATTCTTTTATATCTATTTCTTCCTACAATCAAGAGGATTAAAAATAGTAAAGATCACAATATACCACACTGTTTTACATGTAAGGACTAGGAAAATTTAAATTTCATAAAAAATTCACTGGAATATGTAAATAAGCCAAACCCGATCCCCTAAAGAGATGCTTCCTATTTTTCAGAGGCAAAATCATTTAGCAAGTGTTGTTGGCATTTCATTCAAAAAGTACCTTATGAAATTAGTGAAAGGACAAATGGACCCTAACCTTAACAGTTCCAAATACTGGATTTATCATTTCACTTGAAGTTAAACACATTCTCCTCCCTTATTATTCCCAATTTGCTAATAACAATATTAAAAACAACAAAGGCAAAAAATTATCAATTTAATCACAAAGATTTTTGTGTGTTTTAAGTACATGTGTGTAAACATCATCTGTGGCCCATTACCATGTTATTCTTTCATATTTACATAAGATTCTGGAACAATTTATAATAAAAGGGTTATTGAGACACAAGCCAATGCTGCAAGAATTTTAAGCTTACTTACAGGGAAAGACCATGGATTCATAAAATTTACCACTACTATATGATGGCACCTTAGAATTTTATGGCATCATTCTTCACAGAAACCTAAAAGTTTTCAATTACATAATCTCTTTTTACCCCACCATATTCCTTGGGTTGAGAAAAATCCAGAATATCTCCTTCATTCAACACAGGAGAGGTGCAAAACACAGAGAAAATGAATGGCCTCATGGCAATGGATCTCAGCATAAAGAAAAGGCTAGGCCAGAGCTGGGTTTCAGTGTGGAGTCTGCTGCTTTCTGTTTAGACAACTAACCTAACCTCTGCAAGCCCTGAGTCCTTCTTCCTCTCAATTCTAACATAGCATATAGCTCTAGTATCCAAGGTATCTCTGCAGCTCCATGCCAAATTTAGAGCCTAAAAGACACTCAACAAACACTTGGATATATGAATATATGAATTAACAAATGAGTAAGTACATGAAAACACTGAGACTAAAATTCAGTGTGATTAGTTTTCAGGTCTTTCCTATGTCCTTAGCCTCTATAGTATAAAAGGTTTACTATGAAAACTTTCATCATGATAGAAAAAGCTATATTAGTATTAATAATATAAAAAAACTAAGTAGCAATTAAAATTAGGACATTCAATAATTATTTCAAAGTAAATGAAAGAGAAACTATCAGTTACTTTTAAGGATCGTGCGCACACACACACAAAATGGCTAACAGTCCTGGGAATTAAAAATCCCAGAATGTGCAATATTTATGTTATGCCAAAATCCTGATGCAAAGTTTGTGTGGTAAAGCTTCTAATTAGAAGCTTAAATTATAGAATGTATTTGGAGGACTGACAGAGATGTTCCTTTTTAAAGGGCAGAATATGTTTTGACTAAATGAATCACTGAAAACCGTGTTTTAGAGAACATTCTTAAAAATTTGTAGGTTCCCTGGTTAGACAACAAATGCTGAGTACATTGGCTATTACAACCTTTCCTGTAGCTCATTAAAATATCTTGAGTTCATCTGAATAGTTTGTTGTTTAAAAATCACATAACTTACTTTAGTTGAAAATGTAAAGAATTTTTCACAAAAAGCTGTTAAGAATTTGAGTCACTATTAAAATATCCTCGAATACGATATGGCACTAAAATCAGGTAAATCGCAGCTCTACAAGATATTTATTCAGAAATAAATATTGCCCATGAAATATAAATTACCATCAATTAAAATATCTCCTGTCCTGTGATGTGTTTTACAGAATGAGAAACATCATTGTACTTAGGTTGCTTAATAAAGATCTCATTAAAAAAATATTTTGCAAAAGAAACAAAGGAATGCTTCTAATACCATTTGCTTGAACTAAAGTTTTAAAAATGCAACTGGCTCAACATTTTTGAACGTACTTTCAAAACCACAGTAAAAATGAATTCATTCAGAGTCTCAAAGTATTTTATAAGTAATGAGTAGCAAATGTCGAGACTACTCTCATATTACAGAAAATCTACGATAGCAAGGAATGCACATATTTTTCTAGGTATTCTCATTAATTCTATCCTCATATTTTTATCTTTTTAGGAATCACATGAGCAATAACTCAATCAATACACATCCATTTACTTATTCAACAAATAATAATGAAGTACTATAGGACAAGTTTCATTTACAACCTTTGAGGGGATACCAAGATGAAGAAGATAGGGATTCTGCCATCAGGAAACTTAAGGACAAATAGGGAAACAGGACATGTAACTAACAGAAAGCAGCAAGTAGTGAAACATACAGATGAAGTAGGAATTTTTATTAAGAAATGCTTGAATCAGGGCACCTGGGTGGCTCAGTCCGTTGAGCTTGCGACTTCGGCTCAGGTCATGATCTCACAGTCTGTGAGTTCGAACCCCACGTCGGGCTCTGTGCTGACAGCTCAGAGCCTGGAGCCTGCTCCAGATTCTGTCTCCCTCTCTCTGTCCCTCCCCCGCTCATGCTCTCTCTCTGTCAAAAATAAATAAACATTAAAAAAAATTTTTAAATAAATGCTTGAATTACTTGAAATCACTGGGGGGAAAAGGAAGGCTTTAGCTGTACCTTTAAAATACGGTTTTGATTTTGGTAGTATAGGTATGAGGAAAAAAACATTCAGAGGCACTGTGGCAGGGAGGAACATAAAAGACTGAGAAAGGAAACATGTGGTATGTATGTAAAATTAAATCAACTTAGTGTGATAGGAGGGAAAGTTTGCAAAGAGAAGAGCAAAATTAGAGGGAAATGGGTAGGCACCCCATTATTGAGGGTCCAAATAAGTTGGGCTTTGTTTTATAGGTATTGGAGAATCTCTTGAAAATTTATTGGTAAGGGAATGACACATAGGACTACAGTTCAGAAGTTTCTCATAACAATGCATAAGAACTAAGTAAGGAAGGAAGGGTGAGGCATCGGGAAGAACAGTAAAAAACAGCTTTGAAATGATCCAGGCAATTAGATCCTGACCGAGAATATAATCACTTTGTGTCAAATTCAAAACAACTGATGGGAGTTCATGGGTTTGATGTGGGAGGGAAGGAAAAGCGCAAACTGAAAGATGATGATTTTGTGACTGAATGGAGGTTCTACAGGCAGAAATGGAAAACTCAAAGAGGTGGTCAGTGGGGGAACAATTACTGAGCACCTCCAGACAAAATTCTAAGCAGGTTTTTTTGTATTATCTCCTTTAACCTCGTAATAGTTGATAAAACTGAGGCAGGTAAGGTGAACTGCCCAAGATGATACTGTTAACAAGTGTTAACCCAGGAAAGACAATCAGTTCAGTTTGTGTCTTGCCAAGTTACAGAAAGAGGTGTAACATTCAGGGTAACGGTACTGAGTCACAAATCTGGAGCTCCAGAGAGAGAGAAGATCCAAGACTGATATGGGGAGAGTCATATGCATAGTAATAATCACTTCAATAGAGAACGGTAATCGAGAAAACATGGCATTAAAACAAGGGGGAGAGCCGGTTAGAGAAAATAGAAGCCAAAATTTTTTAAGAGGAAATAGTCAAATGAACAATTACATCTTACAGATCTTCATTTGTTATCAGATTTTAGAATTTTCTCTCACAAATTCAAGAGAGAGGATGCTCTGAATGTAGGAAACATGAAAGATAAACGCTCAAAGCGTATAGCCCAAATAGTTTCAGTATTATTTTGATTTCTTTGTGTAAACTGGGAAATAAATCTACAGGAAAAATGATAACTCAATTTTCCACCTCAAGATTTCTTAATTAATAAAACTAACACCACATTCATTATATTAATAAATGATATTTATATTTTTGGAAGTTGTTTCTCATTCCAGGGTCACCCCAGGTTGATTAAATAATTCAATAATTAATCATAAATCATGATAAATTAGAATTTGGTTAATTACTTAATAACCAATTGCATTATTTATGACAACTAAAGCAGTTTAAATTTAAAAAAATTACTAGAACCTAGAGAAATAGGATGATAAAGTATTTTAACAACATTGACCACAACAAGGAAAAGGAGGAAATATATTGTAAAATAGCAATAAAGAAAAGGAAGAATCAATCAATGCTTTCAAATCCACCAACCAGGAGTTATCTGAATAGTTGAGCTAATTCATTATACCCTACTTGTTTTATTTTGTTTCGTTTTTATTTTGGGAGAGGAGCGCTGAAAAGACTTGAATGATGTCATTTCTTAATAACATTTAATAGATCCACAACAAAGATCAAGAAATATATTACAGTGAACAATTATTATGAGCATCGCTATTTAATATAAATAAATGGTCAACAATATGTTAATCATTACAATCAAACATTCAAAAATTAAATATTTAATATAAACTTCATATTCTTTTTTTCTCTGAGTTATCCACTTGTGAACTGTATTTCCCCAGAAAAATCTACTTGAATTTGCTCTTTGCTTAACACCGCATCGAATGCCATTTCTTTCTATACTTCTAAGGTAGGATACCATTTCAAACAACATATAATTATATTTAGCCAATTCAAACTTACAATGTTGTGCTTCCATTTTATGAAATGATCAATAGAAAAAGATAAAGTGTAAGCCATGAGACCGAGAACATTTGAGGATGTTTATGTTATGAAATACAACGTTTGCCCTGGCAGCTTTTCTTTCTTGGCCCTTCTCCTAGTCAAATCCTGCACAACCCCACAAACGCCAATTTTTAGCTTCAGGCCAAAGACAAATTCACATGGAAACAATGATCACTTTTGATCTTTAAATTGTTGTTTTACACAGTGTGTAAACGGATGTGGTTTTGCACTCTACCTATCAAGACGCTGGTAAAGGCAAATTACTTCATGTAGTATAGATAAAACAAAACTTTTATTGCTGCCTCCTTCATAATTCACAGTGATTTTGAAAAATGCAGGACATGGCTTCAATGAAAACCCTTCTGCATTGCTTTACTAACCCTTCCCGCAAAATTTTCCACACAGACAACATACCATAGCTGTATACTGACAAATAAAATCTTAATGGAACAGAAATAAATCTAGAAATCAAAAGGATACATTTCAAAACTGACAAAATAATGAACTGATAATTTGAGGAAGACTAAGGAAGAAATATAAAAAAAAAAATCAAATAATTTTATTCCAAAAAGGCACAAAGTACTAATGGTTTTTTTTTAATGATTCTGATTGCTTAAAAAATCAATAGTTTTCATCTTAGATAAACCATCACAAAATAAATGGGGTAAGAAATACTCAAATTATTCTAGCGATAACATGATTACTAAACCTCAGATGGCTTTGAATTTTTTTTTTAAATCTGCCTGTAGATGGATACAAAAAAAAAAAAAGAATCCTGCAAGAGATGATTAGCCTCTGTAACTTAAGCAATTCAATGAAAAGGAGAATTTAGCATAGAATAAGTACCATTTAAGCCAGTGTTATTATAAATATACTGGCTTACAAATTTTCAGTTCTTTCTGCATCAACTTTATAACAGAATCATTTTTGTAATTAATAACTACATACATCTTCAAAAAAAGAAAAAAGTAAAAAAATCACTAGAGGTGATCCCAGGAAAAGGGAAGAGACACACCCAGCAATAACAAGCTTCAGCCCAGGAAGACCTGGGAAGCTTCCTTCCAAGTATAGCTTCATCTTGAAGCCACCTTACTCCCCATGGCCACGTATATGCTCAGTGCCAGCATCAGTACTGATAAGCAGTCTCAACTCATGTGGCCATTTGGGAGGCCAAATACCTGAGAAAGACCAACACCATCAAAAAGAATCAACAAAATTTTACACATTAAAAAACTTAGGGCACCTGGGTGGCTCAGTCAGTTAAGCGTCCAAATTTTGATTTCAGCTCAGGTGATAATCTCACAGTTTGTGAGTTCGAGCCTCATGCAGAGCCTGGTTGGGATTCTCTGTCTCCCTCTTTCTGCCACGCCCCCCCCCACTCGCTCGCTCTCCCTCTCTCTCTCTTCAAAAATAAACAAACATTTAAAAAAAACTTAGACATAAGAACGAATAAATTAATCGGTATTAATTTATTACAACAAGTAAGCTAATATCCTCACGGAAAGGAGGGAAATGGTATTTACATAAAATAAACACAGAAAATAATCAACAAGAATTTAATAGCAATAGTAATAATTAAAAATTAAAAAGATAATTGTTATAAATTCAACAAATGACTAAAGAAGGAATTGGGAAATTGAGAAGTTGCAAAATCTATCTCTTAGTGTTTTCAAAGAGGGGAAAAAAGAGTTAATGTAAGTGAAAATGTAAGTTAATCTGTATTTGAAGGAATAATGCCTGAGAATTTTCCAGAATTGGGAGAAGGGGAAAAAAAGTTAATGTAAGTGAAAATGTAAGTTAATCTGTATTTGAAGGAATAATGCCTGAGAATTTTCCAGAATTGGGAGAAGGGGAAAAGTGAGGGGATAGTCCTTGAAATGAAAGACCCACTATATAATGAAAAGGATTAAAATCCTAAGGTGCAATAATGTGATCCAAACAAAACTTGAAAACAAGGATAATATATATATATATATATATATATATATATATATATATATATATAAAACCATTCAAATATATATATAGATATAGATATATAGATATAGATATATATCTAAAACCATTCAAATAAAAATGATAGATTATTCCAAACTGAAGAAAGTATACTACTTCTATCTTATGGTTTGCAAATGAAACAACATCTTTAAAATGCCATGAGAAAGAACTGAAATCTAGGACTCTTTAATAGTCCAACTTTCATTCAAGACAGAAGGGCTCCATAAAGGTATTTTTCAGACATTTGAGAACTTAGAAAGTGAACCACACATAAAACCTTTGCTAAGTAAAACTATTCTGCCAAGAAGAAAAAATTCTAGAAGGAAATAATAAAATTCAAAAAAGAAGAAAAAAGAAAAAGTAAAACAACTGATTTAATAAAATCTACTGTAATATTTAAATAGATACCAATTACAAAAAAAATGTTTTGTTTTGTTTTTTATTGAAGAGGTTGATTTTTTATTGAATAGCTTAATTTTTTTATTTTTTATTTTCAAAAAAAAATGTTTTTTATAGGAAGTTTGAACTAAAAGCCCAGACAATAGGAAAGCAGTGGTGGATTACAATGAAAATACAGTCTATTTAGTATATACAGTATATTGATTTGAGGGGGAAGTTATGAATATTGATTAAACCTAGACTTGACTTTAAAAGACACAAGATTAATTTCATATTAAAAATGTTAAGTACATTCCTCAGTATTCACTTTAAAGAAATGAAAATGTATGTTCACACAAACATCTGTCCACAAATATTTATAGCAGCTTTTTTTGTGTAAAAGACCAAAACTGGAAATAATTCAACGTCCTTCAAGGGGTGAATGGATAAACAAAATCTGGCACATCCATATAAGAGACTACCACTCAGCATTAAAAAGAAACAAACTACAGACTCGCAGGAAATCTAGACGCAGAATGAAAAAAATATATAATCTCAAAAGTTACAGACTGGATGATTCCATTTATATAACATTCTTCTAATAATACGTTGTAGAGATGCAACCTAGCCAGGGGTAGGTTGGAAGGTAATGTTCCCTAAAGGGGTAGTATGAATGAGTTCCTTTGTGGATAGAGCAGTTCTGTGTATTGACTGGTGTCAATTATACAAATCTGTGTATGTGAGAAATGTCATAGAAATATACACGCACATACAAAAACTGAATCATGCAAAAACTGGTGAAATGTACTTACTTACATACATATTAATGCCAGTTTGGGGTTTTTGATAATGTGCTGAAGCTATGTAAAATGTTACCATTAGGGAAAACTGTGTGATCCGACACGGATATGTTTATCCAATTTTTGCAACTCCAGGAGTCTAAATTGTTTTAAAATATGAAAATCTTAAAAAACAAAAACAGAAACAAAATTTAAGTATAGCCCCTAAAAGGATATGAATTATAAATTCCAAATCAGTGAAGGGCAAAATGCAATTATCTAACAAATGGTAAGAAAGATGGAAAAAAAAAAAAGAAAGAAAAAGAAAAAACAAAAAAAGTAGAAAAGATGAAATAATAAGGCAGAAACTAGTCTCAACTCTTCAATAATACCGTGTATGAAAACGAGTTATATTCAACTATTGAAAAGATGGAGAATATCACAGATAACAAGATCCAACTTATGTTGCTTGTAACAGACTCACCTAAAATCAAATGGTCCAGGTTGTTGAGAAAAATTGGAAGCCACAAGTAATATCAAGCAAAATAAAATAGTTGTTGAATTATTAAAATCAAAGCTGAAAAGTCTGTCCAAATGTATATGTGCTGCTAGAGTGAGCAGGAAAAACTTGTCCAAATGGACAAAGAAAGAAACCAAATTATATGAGTCCTAAAATTAATGTATCTTATACTATTAACATATATACAGAAAAACTGATATAATTTCATAAAAGGTCAACAAATTATAAAGAATATTTGATAACTTGATATAACTCTTTAGAAACTCTTTAGACCAAACACCTAAAAAAAAGGAATTCAATGAAGTGCTGAATGACATAATTAACAAATAACCTGATTGCTTTATTCCTTCAACAGAGAATAAATCTTCTAATCATATACTAAAGGAATATTTATAAAGTTAGACTATTTGGTAGACCACAAAGGCATTCTCAAGAGCTACTAGAAGTAATATACAAATTCAATAAAGCAGCAAGACAAAATTAATACCCAGAAATCAGTAGTGTTTCTATATACTAATAACAAAGTCACAGAAAGACATATTTAAAAAACACCATTTACAATTGCACCAAAAATAATAAAATACCTAGAAACAAACTTAACCAAAGACGTGAAAGACATGTACTCTGAAAACTACAGAACCTTGATGAAAGAAATTGAAGATGGCACAAGCAAATGGAAAGATATTCCATGCCCAAGAAAAAAAATTTTAATTATATCGCAAAAGTTATTATCTAATCATTGATCACAATACAATACTTAGAAAACAACAAAGAATCAAATAAAAATCCAAGTATCTGGAAATTTTGTAATTCAAATAATAAATAAAAGAGAATTACAAACTTAAAATTGAGTGAAAATAATATCACTGTTTTCCAAAACCTTAGGCTATACCCAAAGTAGTGCTCAAAATAAAATTGATATCCCTAAATGCATTGAGGTGAAAACAGAAAGATTGAAAATGTGTGCTTACTTGTAATACAGGATAGAAAAAAAAAATAGAGAGAAAAGACTATCATGAAGATAAAAACAGTGAATTAACAAAATTTTTTGAAACTAATGTTTTTCAAAGAAATGATTGAATAGATAAGAATATAATCTGAAAAAAAAAAAGGAAAGAAAACCAACATAGGCACTATCAGGAATGAAAAACGGGGTCAATGATTACAGATTGAAAAAAGCTTTAAGCATTATAAAAGAAATCATGAAAAATATTAAAATAATTTTGAGGTCTAGTTTATTTAAATAACTTTTTACAACAATATGAATCAAACCAAATCCAAGAATTAGTCAAACACATGAGTAGACCGAGTACTATAAAATAAAATAAGACTTCAACAGCTATGCCCAAGGCATCCTTAAAACCAGGAATTTAAACGGATACCGTCAGTTTGGTGTGTATTTCGGTCATATTTTTTTTTTAATGTTCATACCATATCCTCCATTAATTCTATTTCAAAGTGTTCTTTATTAAAAAAAAAAAATCACACTGTAGGATGAGAAGGATTGGGAAAGCCAATGTATTCATAAATTGATTTTACTAGTCTATTTGTCACAACCCTTGTGGAAAATAACAATATTACATTCTAAGAATCACAGATTTCCATTTTCACGGGAATTTATCTTCATGAAGTAGTCAAAAAAAGAGCTATACATAAACTATTCATCACATAATATTTACAAATACTGGGAACATCACAAATATCAATCAGTAGGTGAATTCTTACTTAAAATTACAATGAAGTCACTCAGTAAAACTCTTAAATGTGATGCAGAAATGTAAGCCACCTACTATGCACATAAACACAAAGCATATCTACCCCCAGGCTGATCCACATATCTGTTTATACCTGCAATTTTTTCTTACAATTATGTGTTATAATAAATATTATATACTTTTTTTTCTAACATATTTGTTTTATGTTTTATTAGGTTAAATTGTATAGCAACTTAATAACTAGTTGTAAGACAACTTAAATACTTTTGGAAAAACAGGAGTTAGCAATAAATAAAATAGGTATGGAAAAACAAAAGTATAAAATATATGAATACAGGATATAAGATTTTAAATATGTAATAAAATGCAGAAAGTTGTAATATGATTGGGATATACTGAATCTAAAGGGATTACTGAAAGCGATATGCTGAAAAATACAATTCTTAAATTTTTACGATAGAAATAATATTTTTTTAAACTTCCATATTTTTATGTTTTGATAACAGAAGTGAAAGCCAGCATCAAAGCAAGAAATAGAGCCTGTGAGTAAGCAAGAAAGAAAGCCAGTTTTAAGTAAGTGTCTTGGACGCATAAAAGGTAATACAGGAGTTAGGAGATCTGAGTTCTGGTTCCCGCTCCACAGTTAATTAGGGGTGTGATACTCTCTTCCTAATTCAGAGTTTTAATCATCTTTTATCCTATGGATTATAGTTAATCTTATTTTTGAGTCTTAGAGTTCTTTGCCACTGAACGCAATTGTTAAAATGAGTTTCTGCAATGTGAAAAGAATTACTATATCAAGGAAATGTACTTGGAGACTCACATTTTTTATCATTTATGCAGATATTTTATAATGCATTTCCACTTTTGGCTCCAAAACATAGTGTAGCCTTTTGATTATAAGTATGTATTCAAAGAATGTCTGAATTTATTTTTTTAATTTATTTTTCATCATTCTTCTTGCTCACTTTAATAGTTCTGGTTTGATTATTCTGGGGAATTATTATCTTTAAAGTCTAAGACTTTTGTTAATGGTGAAAAATAATGATCTGTCAGGATTACAGAGGCAAATACTAATCTTTGGGACCCAAAAATATTTCAGCATATGAATTGGCATAAGTGAGATTATAAAGTCAAATACATAGTCATTGAAATCCTGTCCATCTGTCAAATGGTTAGCTCATTTTTAAAAAGGCAGAGAAAAACCTAATGAGTACTTCCTATATAATAGGCACCATGTTTATAATACTTTTAGGTGAAACTTAGGTATTTTTCCAGCCCCCCCCCAATTAGCAATTTAATACAGTAAATCTATATTAAATTAAATTCACTGAATCCAATCTTCTATGGTCAAGAAGCTAATCACATTCCTTCTAACTTCATGCCATCCCTGTGCATCACCTACCCATCAACATAGGTTGTTCTATAAGGATTAATTAGGATATATAGCTGAAATAAACATCAGGCAGATAACAGTTTAGCATTTTTCACTATTAAACTTTCTGCTTTCTTCAGGAATGGTGAATCTACATGATGCTTGAGGAAGGTGTATACATATAAATTCTCTGTAACCCTTGAAATATTGTGGGGACAGAACTTCCAGCATTTGCATGGATTTAGTCACTCCCAAGTCACCATCAGGTCTAAGGTGTTCAGCACCTTGGAGATAAGCTAAACCATTTTCAGTTACCATTCTGTAATGTACATATCCTACAGCTATCACTATCCTAACTGGCCACCAGGAAAAACTCTGGTCCAACAGTGGTTCGGAACCCTGGCTGCCAGTGGGCCATCCCCAGCAATGATTCAAATGATTTGGAGTAGGTCTGAAACATATATTTTTAGATCTGTCCAGCTGATTATAACCAGAAGTAAGAACCACTGACCAAGTTGTAAAAAGGGAATATTCAAGAAATATGAAGGTAAGTTCTTTTCTTCTTGACATTAAAAAATATATAATAAAAAGTTTTATCTTCTTGTTCCTTCTCACTCAGGGTCATCGGCCATCAAGCATCAGCCTCTATCTGTTCATAAGTACTGTAAACATGATCATCATTATTAATATCCCATTTCATGCTATTGCTGCTCACAAAACTCCAGATATTTTTAACCTTATAAACCTCCAGAACAATGATACTATTGGGTTCAATAAATTGCTTTGCTTTGAAGCAGTGGTATACAAAGCAAAAGACTATGATAAATCTGTCAGTGAAATGTCCTTTAAGACTACTTAAATTTTGTAGAACTTGTGGATCATACTTCACTTGAAGAAATGCTAAATTAACTTTCTGTTCCTTTTCTGTCTCTCTCTCTGGTTGGCACACTATTTCCAGTAACTGCTCCACCTGCTGTGCTTACTTACCCAGGGTGCTCCAAGGGCCTCACTTTAGATATTTCTCTTGACCAATAAAACGTGACACACAGCTGAAGTCAGCAAAACCTGGTTGATAATTTCACTCACACTCTTTTCCCTCACCACAGAGATTTACTAAACACTATGGCTTCGTGCTTAGCCATAGACACCAAAACATCAACTTTCTTATACATACAGAATCTAATTGTGTAACAGTATGTATAAGACTCAAGAGCATTTATCAAATATTTAGTACCTGGAGTGTGCAAAAGCCTTATGCTATCAGCTATCAATGAGTGGAAGATGCAAAGACGACTAACTCTACCTTTAACAAGCCTACATATATACCAATAATACAAAGGTTTAAATACATAATGAAAAGATCATATAGACTGTTTTCTATTTTGAAGCTATTTTGTTAAATTCTTCACATATATAATTTCATTTAACCTTCATGTTAAGGAATTGTGCTCCCCCAAAATTCATACATTGAAGTCTTAACCCCTCATACCTCAAAATGTAACCTTATTTGAAAATTGCAGATGTGATTATGTGAAATGAACCGGGGGGATGGGCAAGGTATGCTAATGCACTATGATTATGTGCTTATAAAAAGAAAATGCCATGTGAAGATTAGAGTTCTGCCACCACAAGTCAAAGAACCGTTGGAAGCTAGCAGAGAGGCCTGGCACAGTCCCTCCCCTAGAATTTTCAAAAGGAGCATGGCCCTCCCTGCCAACATCTTGATCTTGAATTTCTCACCTCCGGAACCGTGACACAACAAATTTCTGCTGTTTAAGCCACTCAGTTTGAGATACATTTTTTACAGTAGCCCTAGAAAACAAATACACTTCATAATCTGATAAGGTAAATCATTATCTCCATTTTGTATCTGAGGAAACTATGCCAATCACACACATGGTAAAAATGAGATCACTATTATGAATGGGGAGCCAATCTCCTTTCATTTTGCAGAACAAGCCTGGGTGGACAACTCAGAAACCACCACTGGACTTTGTTGAACTTTGGGCAAGTGAAATGCCAGCACTTTTTTGGGATATTAAACAGGGACATATAATGTTCAGTTATACTGATGCTAAAGTGTTGGGCACAATTAACAGTCATGAACTCTCAACCACAGAAGGAATATGTGGGTATTCATTGAGTGGAATGAATTTTAGAGTGAATCAAATAAATATTGTACCCCCCCCATCCATAGGAACCAGAGATATCTAGTAATGATAAAGAAATAGGAAAAATATGAGTATTTACTTCCCCACTTGGTATAACAGTGTAAGTTATAAATGGTAAGAAGAGGAGGGCAGAAGAAAGGTCGATGAGAACGCTAAGAGTTTACAAGGGCTGATTTTATTAAAGACTTCTGGGAAGCTTTAAGAAAACAGAAGAGAGTAGTTTTCAAGTTGTGTGTGTGTATGTGTGTATTAGTAAGTGAGAGACAGAGGGAGGCCTAGGAAGACTACAGGAATGAGAAGCAGAGAAAAGTTGAGGCAGCAGAGACACATACACTTAAAGAGACAGAAAGCAATGACATGAGAAGGAAAGAAGTGTGTGTGTGTGTGCGTGTGTGTGTAAAGAATTAAATTGCATTTAATAATTTTTATACCTTTTAAGATGAAAAACCATGCCAAGATTAGAATGAGGCAGCTCAACTTAATACACTGATGGAAAAATAAAATCTCTTTATCATCTGCAGGGTAATATGAAAAACACTACCATATTCATTCCTTTCTACTGATGAGGACACTGAGCTATGGAGAGTTAGTGTCAGTATTGACTGAGATATAAGATCCGCCATCATCATTTTGCAATTTTACCTTTAAGTAATTAGAAATTTTGAAAATAAAACAGAAGACCATTATCATTACCTATTTCACAACCAATTACAATTCTGTAAGTAATATAGATAAAAATCATCACAGGGAATTTATAAAACATTCAGATGACAGTTATGGACACTGTCTTTGGATTCTTCATTAAAGAAATTCTGCCAATTTAGAATATATGTTTCATTCAAGTAGCTAAGAACTGTGCCTGGCTAGTACTAGGCAGTTAATATTTCTTAAAGGTGAACACTGTACATATTTACATTGCATTTTTAAAAGAACCATTTAGAAATATGCATATGATGAAATTTCACTTTTATTACCAACTTACATGTCTTTGTTACTATTTACCTTAACATCTCAAATCTCTAGCATGAGCTCCAGGGTCATGAGTGACATGGCATTTGTTGGTCTCCTCCCTCACTCTGATCCAGGAACTCACAGAAATTTTAATTCCTAGACCAACACAAGCTCTTCCCACATTCAGGCCTTTGTATCTGTACTCCCTTGCCTAGACTAATTTTTTCCCTGACAAATTACTAATCATTGATCATAATCCAGCTTAAATGGCACTGACTTAAGGAAGGCTTCTTTGAATGCTTCCCCTCTCCAACTAAAGTAGGAACCACTTTATGGCCATTTGGTATATCATCACGTTTGTTTGCTTGTTTGCTTGCTTGTTTGTTTATTTATTTATTTGGGGAGAGAGAGAGAGAGAGAGAGAGAGAGAGAGAGAGAGAGAGACAGCCAGCCAGAGCCAGACAGAGAATCCCAAGCAGGCTCCGCACTGACGGGGCCTCTGATGCGAGGCTCGAACTCATGGAACCATGATACCATGACCTGAGCTGAAACCAAGAGGCAGACACTTAACCAACTGAGCCACCCAGGCACCCCAGTATCTCATCATGTTCATAATTTTAAAGCAATTGGGAAATTTCATTATTTAACATCTATTTCTGTCAAGAGACTTGACTGGCTTGTTTTGTTCACTCCTACACACAGTTAAAATAGGGCCTGGAATATGCAGTAAATGCTGAACAAGTACTAAACAAATGAATAAGTAAATGAGCAGATATCTCATTTTTAGAATAGAGTGCTAAAAAGATCATAAAAGCTATAGTCACTCAGGTCATTTGTGAGAAATACAAATCTGGTCCAGTCTATTTTTTTCCTGGATACATGTCCTTGTTAAATCTCTTAATCTCATTTAACTTCAGATTCCATGATGGACTATTACTCAGACTTAAAAAAAAAAAAAAAAAAAAAAAAAGGAAATCCCACAATATGTGACACCATAATTAAAAATTGAGGCCATTGGGGCGCCTGGGTGGCGCAGTCGGTTAAGCGTCCGACTTCAGCCAGGTCACGATCTTGCGGTCTGTGAGTTCGAGCCCTGCGTCGGGCTCTGGGCTGATGACTCAGAGCCTGGAGTCTGTTTCCGATTCTGTGTCTCCCTCTCTCTCTGCCCCTCCCCCGTTCATGTTCTGTCTCTCTCTGTCCCAAAAATAAATAAACGTTGAAAAATTGAGGCCATTATGCTAGGTGAAATAAGCCAGTTACCAAAGGACAAATACTGCATGATTCCATGAGGCATCTAAAATAATCAAACTCACAGAAACAGAGAGTGGGATGGTGGTTCCAGAGGCTAGAAGAAGAAGGAAAGGGGAAGTTACTAACTAATGCATATAAATATCAGATAAGCAATGCGAATACGCCCAGATATCTAGCAATCTGTTTACAGCATTATGCCTGTACATAGCAATAGCATATTATATAGTTAAAAATCTGTTGAGTATAATCTCATATTAAGTGTTATTACCACAATAAAACCAAAAATAAAAACAAGATAGGGCACCTGAGTGGCATCCAGCTTCGAAGTTAAGCATCCAACTTCGGCTCAGATCATGATCTCACCGTTCCAGAGTTCGAGCCCCACACTGGGCTCTGCGCTGACAGCACTGAGCCTGCTTGGATCCTCTGTCTCCCTCTCACTCAACCCCTCCCTAAATCGTGTGCACACACACTCTCTCTCTCAAAAATAAACATTAAAAAAAAAAAGAAGAAGAAACAAGAAAAGATAAACAATAGCATCTGTCATCTTGCCCAAGTCAAAAGGTTACTAAGGATCAAGTGAGATATGTAATACAAATGAACGGCATTTTGAAAAACCATAAAACACTATTAAAATAATACTAGCAAATATCGTTATTATTAATACTATCACTAGAAACCAAGTCATTCCCAACTTAAGAATATTAAAGCTAACCAGCTTTAAATGCACTCATTATTTTGAGCCATTCTCAAAACAAATAAACGTCTACATATTGCCTCTGAGACTCTAATCCACAGAATTCTTGGGATCCACATTTATCAGTATTGTGCTTAGTGGTATCAGTGGGTCCCATAACCCAACTAACCCTTTGACTTTTAAGATTATTCCTCTAAATTTGTAAAGTAAATATTTATTTTTGTAGTTCAGAAAAGAAAACAAGACTTATGAATTCCCTCTAATGGCTGCCTATCTCAAAAGGACTATGCATATGAAAACAGGGGTTAGATAAACAAACTGAGGGCTATTAAACAAACAAAATTATGAGAATTTATTTTAGCCTTAAAGTTCTGTATTTTAGTCTAATAAAATAACATGTAAAAAAGTAACTTTTAATAGAACCAGTCACTAAAATAACAACCTGATAAATTCTTTTTCCTCCTAGCTGAGAAACAACAGAGGGAAGATAATAATTCGATTCAGCAATTTAAGAATTATTCATTAACAACCAAGTATGTAGTCAATATTCAATAAGCTGCTAAGGTTTGGTGGAATAAAATGATGTGATCATCACAGTCCAATATTCATGGAATTTAGAGGACTATGAAAAATCAAGATAAACACAAATATCTAAAACAGGGTCTGTATGTCCTAAGAGTCAAAAAATTTTGAGAGATGAAAGTATACAGGAGGAAGAGTTATTTCTATTAGAGTAACCAGGGAAGGATTATATTTGAAGCTCTGAATAAGATACATCCTGAATAAGATATTGTGGCTGCTTCTAAAATGGCTTCCAATGACCTCTGCCACCTAGCAACTAGGCCTTTATGTATTCCTTTACCCTTGAGTGTGGGCTGGACCTAGTAAGTCACTTCCACTGAAGAGAATATAACAAAAGTAATAAGATGTCACTTCCAAAATTAGGTTACAAAACATTCCCTCCCTTCCTCCTTCCCCCTCTCTTATCTTTCTTGGTGGCTCACTTGGATGAAGCCAGCTGCCATGTTGTAAGCTACCCAATGGAGAGGTCCATATAGAAACTAACTGAGTACTAGTGCTGGCTAACATCTAGCAAGAAACTGAGACTCTCAGTCCAACAACCTGGGAGGAACTGAATCTACCCAAGGAGCATGTGAGGGAACTTGGGAGAGAATCCACTCCGTCCCCGCCCCCAACCACCTGGAGATGACCACAGCAATGGCTGACACTTTGAGTCACACAGGAATAAGGGGTGAGGGGTCTCGGGGACAAAGCCAGGGTTCCTACAAAGTACAAAACTGGTTTTGAGATCCTCATAAGTGCTATTCATTCAGTGAAAGTATGAACTAGAAATAAAAAAATAAACTCTGCAAGACAGTAAGTTTTCCTATGGTCTCAGCTGTGAGTGCAGGGAGAAAATGCTCCCTGTGGAGTCTGTAACCAGAATTCAGTACTCAAACAGGTTTCAGTCTGAATTCACACTACCTGCTTGTTTCCCACACCTGCAAGCTGAGAATTTAATTGAAAATGGTGTCAGACTGGTAACAGTCCAAAGTGCCCGGTAGAAATAAATCCTCTCTGGAGGAACACCCCATCAAACCAGGCCTCCAGAAATCCCATATATCATCACATTTCAAAGACCATGGGCCTCTAAGACAAAATCATAAACTATATGATAAAGCAAGGCAATGGAGAGTGAGCAGAAACATGGGCAGCAGATTCAAACCCCCCCAAAAAAACACTACAAAGGTTTGTATTATTATATACAGATTATAAAATATGCTAATGAGCTTAAAAAATTAAACAAGGAATCAGAATTATGAGTAAAGGATAACAACAACAACAAAAACTGTGCTGGTCAACCTGTCACCACTGTTATCACTCCCGTTGAAGTCTGGGAACCTTGCTACAGAAGTCTCCCTCCAGGTACATTGTTGCACGTTTGAGTTTGCTAATGAAAGAAACTGATTAAAGCTGAAAGGGGAAGCTGAAGAGCAGTCTTTATATTCAGGAAGGCTGGGGATTAGACATGGCAGGTTTAGCTGGTGGGACAACTTGCAGACCACTTCAGAGATCCCACCTGTCAATCCCAGTGGGAGTCATAGACTCTTCGGAAATCCCCATAAGCTCTGGGTTTTGTACCCACTCAGTCTTTCAGGTTGACATCTCGGATATAAAGCAGAGCTCCTCTGATCTTCTCTAGCTATCTTCCTGATGTCTGTCCCCCTAGCTTTCCCAATAGTATAAGCCCCTAATTAATAATAAGCCATTGTTACTGGAATACATAATGTGGCTTCTGTTTTCCTGATCAAACTCTGAGTGATATTAGAATATTTAAAAATCACCCATAAAGAGAAGAAAAAGAACCACATATTGCACTTCTTAAAATGAAAATATGATAACTGTCTGGACTAAGATGATTATTAGTGCAGATTTGGAAAAGTGGTCCAATTCTGAATGTTATTTGAAGAAACAGGCAATAAGAAAACTCAGCAGCCTGAAGTGTTACCATTTACTAGAAGATTGGTGATAGTGTAGCAAAGGTCAGAATTTCTGTGAAGTTTGAACTGTCTATTATAATGCACTTTTTTCTCTTATTCAAGACCATTTTCTAATGATTTGGGGATTTATATTTTTGAAAGGGCCCTACCTTTAATTTTCTTTTCCTGCACTACATATATCTAACTTTAATGGGCAGATGATACTCCTATCATAAAATTAGCTGGGGAGTGTGCCCCATCTTCTTGTCTCTGAAAGAGTTTGTAAAATTAACTGTTCTTTATATGCTTGCCAGAACTCTCCTTTAAAAATGTCTGAGCTGGGTTTTGTTTTCAGTTGTCTTTTTTTTGGTTGGAAATGGGGTTTAACTTACCAATTCAAGATGAGAAGATTTTCTATTTCTCTTTGAGCCACTTTGGGCTTGCTACTTTTTTTTACTGATTTGTTCTTCTCATAAAACTTTTTCCAATAGCCTCCCGAATGGCACCTCTGCTTCTCCTCTGGACGCCTACAATCTATTCTCAATACAGAGCTAGAGTGTTCATTTAACACATTTAAAACATATAAAAGATTATGCTGCTACTCTTGCTCCAAAATCTCTCATGGTTTCTAACAGTATTTACAGTAAAAGTAAATTCCTTACAATGGCCTGAGAAGTGGCCCCCATCTGGCATCCATATACTGTCTGGCCTAATTTCTAATCTCTCCCAAGGCTGATTCTACTGCAGTCATGCCAGCCTCTTTGTTGTTCCATAAAACTCCAGCATCCTTGGGGCGCCTGGGTGGCTCAGTCGGTTGAGTGTCCAACTTCGGCTCAGGTCATGATCTTGCAGTTCGTGAGCTAAAGCCCCACACTGGGCTCTGTGCTGACAGCTCAGAGCCTGGAGCCTGCTTCGGATTCTATGTCTCCCTCTCTCTCTGCTCCTCCCCTGCTCATACTCTGTCTCTCTCTCAAAAATAAATAAAGATTAAAAGAAAAATTAAAAAAAAAAAAAAAACTCCAGCATCCTTCTCCTTCAGCGTGTCTGCCCTTATGAGCATTTCTGCTTTGAAGATTTTGCCCACAGATAAACAGAGGAAGAGCTCTCTCATATCCTTCAAGTCTATTCTTAAATGTCCCATTCTGTGGGAAGTCCTCCTGACCATCCTACTAAAAATTAGTCTCGGGTGCCTGGGTGGCTCAGTCAGTTAAGCTTCCGACTTCAGTTCAGGTCATGATCTTGCAGTTCGTGAGTTCAAGCTCTGCGTCAGGCTCTGTGCTGACAGCTCAGAGCCTGGAGCCTGCTTCAGATTCTATGTCTTCCTCTCTCTCTGTCCCTCCTCCAACTCACACTCTGTCTCTCTCTCAAAAATAAACAAACATTAAAAAAAAAAAATTTTAAGTGATACAATTACAGTCATATACTAACAATCTTTCTACTTTAATATTCTCCATTTTACCCTTGACAACTTTTGAGACTTATTTTAAAGCTGCAATAATAAATCAATGTACCATGATATATGAATAGAAAGAGAGACCAATGGAATAAAACAAATAGCAATGCTTATATGAATTTTGATAATTCATAGGGATGTCACTGCAAATCACTAAGTAAATGGTGGACAATTTAATCAATATTAGGGAAACTAAAGTAGCAGACAGAGTAATGGCCTTCAAAGATGTGCTCACCCTATCCTCAGAACCTGTGAAGACATGTTATCTTATAGAGCAAAAAGGGCTTTTCTGATACAGTCAAGATACATACGTTGAGGTGGAACATATTCCTACGTGATCCAGATGAGATTTAATCTAATCACACAAGTTCTTAAAAATGGAAAACCTATCCTGACTGAGGTCAGAAAGAGAGAGCTATGACAAGGGAATGAAAGTCAGAGAAAGTGATCTTGCTAGCTCTTGAAGATGGAAGAACACGAGACCATGAGGCAAAGAATGCTGGTGGTCTCTGAGAGCCAGAAATGGCAAGAAAATTACTTCTACCCTAGACCCACCAGAAAGAAACACTCTGCTGCTGACAACTTGATCTTAGTCCAGTGAAATTCATGTCTGATCTCTCACTCACAGAACTGTAAACTGTCAACCTGTGTGGTCTTAATCCACTTAGTTGGTGGTTTTGTTAAAGCAGCAATAGAACAAATGATTATCTATATGGAAAACAATTAGAGTGGATACCTATTCTCATACCATCAATAGAAATCAATTCAAGATGGATTCCAGAAAAATATTAAAAATTTTTACATAGAAACAAGTGAGAATTTTTATGACCTCTGGCAGGTCATAGTCATGCCATCAAGAAACACAAATACCAAAGTGGAAAAATGTACATATGATTACATTAAAATACAAAGCTTCTATATTTTGAAGATACCACAAAATGGCAAGACAAATTACAAACTTTAAAAACTTATAACATATATAACTAATAAATATATACAGAATATATATTCAGAACATACACAATGAATTCTCAAAAAACATAAGAAAAAGAAAACATAAAATGAAAAGAGGAGCAAAATACATGAACAAAAAGGAAAGAAGAATGGCTAATAAACATGAAAAGAAGCTCACTCTCATCAATAAACAGGAAATACAAACTAAAACTCATTAAAATTGTTTTAATTCTTTTAATGTTTATTTTTTGAGAGAGAGAGAGAGAGAGAGAGCAAGCTGGCAAGGGGCAGAGAGAGAGGGAAACACAGAATCTGAAGCAGGCTCCAGACTCTGAGCCATCAGCACAGAGTCTGATGCAGGGCTCGAACTCACAAATCATGAGATCATAACCTGACTGAAGTCAGATGCTTAACTGACTGAGCCACCCAGGTGCCCCGAGATTATTTTTTTACATCCACCAACCTAGCAAAAGTTAAGCAGTCTAAAATGTATTATTATTATTAATATTATTATTATTATTATATGTGATGTGAAGATATGAAGATGTATATAAAAATGTGAAGTAACAGGAATGTCTATCCATTGCTAGTAAATGTAAAGTAATACAGCCACTTTATGAAATACTGCATTATAAAATAAAGCTGTAAATATGTATATGTGATGACCCTGCAGTTTTGCTGCTAACATTTACCCCAAAGGACCTTGTACATATATACCAGGAGACATATACAAAATGGTTACAACATTGTGACAGCAAAAAAAAATGAAAATCACCCAAATTTCCAGCAATATAACAAAACTCTGGATTTATTCAAACAATGAAATAATATGAAGCCATTAAAATAAATCAGCTATAACTACACAAATATGGTGCATATCCCAAACATGCTGTTTAGTGAGAAAAAAAAACACCACAGAGGAAGAATATGTAAAATATTATTACAGTCTTACATAGTTCAAAGACATGAAAAATAAATGTACTTTTTAGCAGCAGATTCTGTGACAAAACTATAAGAAAATCAAAGAAAGTACAAAGGGAAGCAATGATTTTGAGTGACTGAGAGGATCTCAGTTGAAAAATGATTAGCATTGTTCTATTTTTTAAAAATCATGTGGTGTGAACACTAGTATTTGCTTTAGCATCATTCTTTTTTTTTAACTTTTTTTTAATGTTTATTTATTTCCGAGGCAGAGTATGAGTTGGGGAGGGGCTGAGAGAGAGGGAGAAAGAATTGGAAGCAGGATTCAGGCTCTGAGCTGTCAGCACAGAGCCCGATGTGGGGTTTGAACTCACAAACCGTGAGATCATGACCTGAGCCGAAGTAGGTCTCTCAACTGACTGAGCCACCCAGGTGCCCCTAGCATCATTCTTTATACCGACATCTATACTGTGTTATTTCATATGTATTAAATGTCACATAATACACCTGAGAAATTATGATGGTGGAAAATTGTAAACAGCCAACAATAAAGAAATGGAAGGGTGCCTGGGTGGCTCAGTCAGTTAAGTGTCAGACATTAGCTCAGGTCATGATCTCAAGGTTCATCAGTTCGAGCCCCGTGTCACTCTGTGCTAACAGCTCAGAGCCTGGACCCTGCTTCGAATTCTGTGTCTCCCTCTCTCTCTGCCCCTCTCCCGTGCTCACTCTCCCTGTCTCAAAAATAAATAAACTTAAAAAAAAAAAGAAACGGAGAATTAAGTTATAATCCAGTTGAGTAATGGTATATCACATAGTCATATTCTTAAGTGTAGATTTATAATGCATAGTTGTATATACAAGTTCATAATTATATATAAATGCAATATACAAATATTTTCAATATAAAATATTAAACAGAGCACACCAAAATATTACCTCCTACATTAGTGGGAAAATGCATTTTAAATATTTGTAATTCAAGTTTTATATATTAGGCATGCATTGAATTTTAAACTCAGAGAAAAATACAAGTTAATGTTTTTACAGGATTCTTACTAAAGAACAACTGGACAGTGGTAAACCATCTATGCTAAGACATAAAACTCACTTGTTTAGCTTACAAGAATGAATATGGCCTCCTAAGAAAGAAAACTAGCTTCCAACATGTGCAAAGCCTTAGAAACAATTCAGGTGATTGATCTTAAATAGAGGCTATTATTATAACTTTGAACTATAGTAGAATACCCCCAGTAATACAGATATATATGTTTCACTAGTCATAGTAATTAAAATTTAATGAAACTCTATTAGTGGTGTTTTTAATCTGACAATTTCTGAAGATGTGCCAGCTTATTCACAGAAGCAAGCCAAATCCCTAGAACTATGATAATAAAGAAGAAAGAAAGCAGGTAAGAGCTAAAGTTTTTTTTTTTTAAGGAATAAACAAATACAAATGCTCTTTTTGAAAGACGAATAAAGAAATCAATATTCAGCTCAAACTGCCAGAATTGTAGGTAATTTATCAAAGGTCCCCAACCCTCCAAAATCACTTCTTTTGACATGAGGCTTTACAACGAAGAAGAAAATGTCTTAGGCAATAAATCACAAAGCTAAATTTACCTAGTCTAAAACTAACTGGACGTTGATGGAAAATAATTTCTACGAAAGAAACAAGTATCTTGTTTATTCAGGTTCTACGCTATCTGGAGCTTTTCTTTGTTGGTGAGCAAGTGGGTAGCAAATCATTAATTCCTGGACACATGCAACTTGACCATCCTTTTAGCTCATACAGATGACTTATAGGGCCTTATCTGTATTTTAGAGTTTGTTTACAGCAAATAGGAAACAAATTAGGAAACAAATCAGGAAAAAAGTATTTTTAAAAATCAATTTGAAAGTTATATTAGATGTGAGAAAAACATTCTCAAATCCCTGGCATTCACTGTTGTTTGTGCAAGTAAAGAACGCTAGTGTTGATTACATTTGAAATCTCCCCCATTTGGCCAGGATTTACTCTCTACATGACACACAGCATGTGGTTTGGAGTCCACTCTAAAGAGTAAATAGTATTCAGGGGCACCTGGGTGGCTCAGTCAGTTGAGAGTCCGACTTCGGCTGGGGTCATGATCTCGTGGTTGATGAGTTCAAGTCCCACATCAGGCTCTGTGCTGACAGCTCAGAGCCTGGAGCCTGCTTTGGATTCTGTGTCTCCCTCTCTCTCTTCCCCTCCCTCACTCATGCTCTGTCTCTCTCTGTCTCAAAAATAAATAAACATTAAAAAAAGAATTTAAGACAGAGTAAATAGTATTCTGAAAATTGTAAAAATGTAAGATAAGGCTAATTTGCCCTTAATCCATATATAGTTACTGCGTATCAACAAAGAGTTCCACAAAAAGAAGCAAAGAATAAACAAAAATGTGTCATTAATCATGTCAGAATCTTAAAACTATTAAAGGGAAATGGGAAAGGATTTTCCTAGAAGCTGTTTTTCTTTTCAGCTGTTCTGCTGCTGCTGCTACACAGACTCCCACACCAGCCCTTCATCCCCTTGCTTCTAGTAGAGAGCTAATTGACTTATAATAAATGTGAAGCCTGGAAAAGTTAAGGGTCGCTATGGATATTTTTTATTCTACTCTGACATTAGAATAATCCTTGGGGGAGAAAAAGGTTAAAAGCCTCTCTCAGTAAGTGTTAACTAATTAATGATGATTGTACTAAACAATGTTTGGATAATTTTTCCTGGTCCCTTGACATAAAGGTGATAAATAACCCAGAAGTGAGAAAGAGATTAATGGTTGATTAAATTCCACTCAGGTACTTAATATTAGCTCCTAAAATTTGGCTATTTATAAACCATCATGCATTGCAAAATGTAGATTTCATTTATCTTTGGTGAAGCAAGATTGAGGCAGTGAATGAAGTCAAATACTCAACTAAGAGAATAAAATGCCATTTTCTTTAAAAAAACAACATTAGTTAAATAGAGATTAGTTGATACTGGAACACTACATTTAAAGTGATAATAAGAAATAAATCTATGACTCTGATTACTAAAGAGACTGCATCTATATATTGTGCCTCCACAAAAATTCACAGAATTTAAGTTCAAGTTACCCTTTCCACTGTTACTAATCTTGTCTTCTTTCATTTGTATATTCAATATCTCCGCTCAGTTTGATCTCTTCAGCATCTAAATATGCCACAGTCTCTCCCATTAAAAAAAAAAAAGAACAAAAAACACAAAACTCCAATTCAATAATCCCTTTCAAACACTGATTTATTCTCTTCTTTTTGTATTTTTGAAAAGCTTTCAAAATTTACCTATCCTCATACTCTCCATTTCTTGTTTATAACATTCTAATAGACTTGGCGCCCAGGACTCCATCAGAGAAGGATTTTGTAACGCTGAAGTCACTAAATTCAAAACTTGTCAAAGTTCTTATCCTTACCTCTCAGCCTTTAACGATGCTGTCACTAGCTTCCTTTCGCCCTGAATTCCGTTACAGAACATACTTATGGGTCTTTTTCTCCCATCTTCACAGCCACTTCATCTTTCTCCATCCAGCCATAAAACCTTGCCTGAGTCTTTCTTGTCTTTCTACATTACCTCTTGTAGCCTATTTTATCCCTGCCCATTGCTTAAATTATTGGACATTATATGCACGCATGGTGTTGCGTGTGCGTATGTGTGTGCACGTCTCATGCGTGCACGTGTGCGTGCATATATGTACATATATAAATAGCAAGCACGCGAATGTACAGGCAGGAAACTAACTCCTCAATCTCCTTTGAGCTGCAGTATCCATTCAGGACAACTACAATCGCTTCATCAGGTCAATTTGTATTCGCGGGCTTTTGCATCATTAATTCCCTTCCTGAATCTCCTCACTTTCTGCAGATTCTTGCTTACATGTCACTTCCTCTGTGAGGACATCTTTGACCTATTAAGGCTGCAACGCATTATAAGCTGCAAGAGGATAGTTTTTTGTCTGTTTTATCTCCAGGTGTATCTCCAGCGCCTAGAGCAATGTCGGACAGATAGATAGTAGGCACTTGATGAATATTCATTAAATGAAATAATAAATTTAAATCAGAATTCATCACCCGTTGAAAGCACTTATTTGGCTTTACATTGCACTTGGAGAACAAATCTTCTACAATATAAGTCTCTGCAGAATGCAGACGCGGTCTCCCTCTCCAGCGTCTCTTCAACTCCTCTCCTCCTGGTTTTTAATATCCAAGCCACATTAGACTTTTTCTCACTTCTTTATATATACCCTGTTTCATCGCTTCTCAGGGCACATGCATATGCTCCTCTCCCTGCCTAGAAGGATCTTCTCTCAACTTTTCCTGGCAAATCCCTGCTCAACTTTCAATCTCAGAAGCAGATCCACTGGGTCTGCAATCCTCCCCTGTCCTCCTAGGCCATTTACTGTATGCTCGCACATCAACATGTGCTTCCTGTGGCATGTTTCTCAAGTGCACATTTACAGTTTAACAATTCTGTTTCTCATACTGGACTGTAAATCTGAAGGCACAGACCCTGTTTTTACCCACCACTGATTTGTCTAGTGCAGTACCTAGCGCATAAGTGTGTGTAGTCAGTAAGAATTCAAGGAATGGATGTGGAAAAGAAAACAATGATGTGCCTTTAAATCAGGATAGCAGGGATTATTACAGAAAAGTGGCTACATTGTAGTGCATTCAGATTAACCCCCAATTAAGGGAACCATTATTAAAAGAAAGGCTCCAAATTAATAAAAGACTTTTTAAAAAAATAAAAAATAGCAACAAATTAGGGGGGGGGGGGAACCTTTTAAGCTTTTTCCCAAGCCACTAAATCAACCTAATTAAGTTGCAATTTGATTTAGCATTCACAAAATTATATTACATACCAAACATATGCCCATTAATCAAAGACTAAAATAATTCCTGGGTTAAATAGCATAATGTTAGTATATGGCAGAACTGACCTTGAAAAATCCTCCAAATAAGGTTCAATGTGATTGGAAGTTACATGTGAATGTTTTCCTAAGACTCTATCAGCAATTCCTCAGTGTATGTTTTTGAAATGAAATGTATCTGAATAGCAACAGATAAAGTCACTCTTTGATCTCCTCTTTTGTTCAGAGATTTTGAAACCCTAACATATATGACAACACTCAAAATTGATTAATTCCTTTGGGAGTCAATCTGTTATACAAAAGAAATGGGGAGGGGGGAGTTAAAATCAAATAAATTCTTTGCTCTACAAACCTAGAGTAGTTTCTTATTCACACCATCTGATTACTGTATTTTCTACCCACAGGATTTAGACGATGAGTTAGGAAGGGTAAAAGTAAACATACAAATAATACACAGATTTACAAACATGTACACATGCAAATGCATATATACACAGTTAATAGTATACAGTTAAGCCCATTTATAGTTTTTATCATAACGGATGAGTTTTCTAGTTCACATGAAAATTAACAAAAACTTATAAATGGTTAACCAAAATCTGTACACAACTTAAAATGTGATCTATATACGTCTTAGGTCAGAAGGAAAAAGCCAAGAGTTATAAATATTAAAAAATAAGGGATGCAATTTTTTTTAATTTTTTTTCAATGTTTGTTTATTTTTGAGAGACAGAAAAAGACAGAGCATGAGTGGGGGAGGGGCAGAGAGAGAAACACAGACTCCAAAGCAGGCTCCAGGCACTGAGATGTCAGCACAGAGCCCGACGGAGGGCTCGAACCCACAAACTGCGAGATTATGACCTGAGCCAAAGGCACCCCTGGATGCAGCCAAATTTCTAACCTGATGAAGTTTATATATACAAGATTTAAAATATTTTCAGAGAAAAAAAAACTGAAGAAAGAAAACAAAGAGAGTAAAAGAATTTTTAAAGGATAAATGTATAAAATAATCTATTAGAAAAAGAAGGAAAATAATAGAAATGGTAAGTAAATATAAGCAAGAATTGAAGGAAAAATAAAATACAATACCTCTGTCTAAAACTAGTTTTAGTCAAAACTAAAAAAGAAACATAATAAATGAAAATTTTGGGGGCGCCTGGACGACTCAGTTGGTTAAGTGTCCGACTTCAGCTCAGGTCACGATCTCACCATTTGCAGGTTCAAGCGCCACATCGGGCTCTGTGCTAAAGACTCAGAGCCTAGAGTCTGCTTCACATTCTGTGTGTCTCTGTCTGACCCTCCCCCATTTGTGTGCACGTTCTCTCTCTCTCTTTCAAATAAATAAATAAATGAAAATTGTTACATACATAAATTGCCATTTTTCAAAATGAGAGATTCAATTTAAAATCTATAATAATAAAATCTGAATGTTCATAAATGGAAACTTTTTAGGTAAATATACCAAACTTAATTGCGAAGAAATAAAAATTGAAAGATAAAATATACTTGAAGTTAATAAAAGTTAAAATTTTAAAAACTGACATGAAAAATAGTCTTTGACACAGAGAATTGTTTTGTCCTATGAGACTTTCAACGAAGATGGAACTCCTATATTATTTAACTATTCCAGAATGTAGAAGAATATGGAACGCCCCCTAATTATTATGTATGACTAAAATTATCTTGATATTAAATATGACAGAGGAACAAAATCTCAATTCCACAGACCAATCTTAGTTTTGAATACAAATTTTAAAATCCTAATTAAAATATTATCAAATTAAAACCAGCTTTATGTAGCGTGAACCAAATACTCAATTAATCATGCATTATTCTGGTAACTTAAAAAATAATTCATCTTTTGAGAACTGATTAAAATAATTTACCACATCAATAATTTAAAGGAGAAAATTACATTTTTTTTCAATAGATGCCAAAAGCATATTTGGCTAAACATTTACATTCTTACTGTGTACTAGAAGTTAGAAACAAGTTAAAAAAGTAAGCACCTTATTATTCCTGCACCAACAGAATTTGCCATCTAATGAAATGTTCCTATAGTTCTAATCAAATCAATCAGAAAACAAATTGAAAATTTTATGTTTTAAAATGGCAAAGAGAAAATTAACTGTGCACAAGATAAGCTACCTGATAATCCCTGAATCAACATAATAGAAAACTTCATAGAACTAAGAAAATTCATAAAGGTGGTAAATTGCTAAGTGCATATTCAAAAAACAATAGCTCAGTAATATATCAGCAAAAATCAGTTAAAAACAAAATTTTTAAAATCAATCCCATTTTCGAAACCTAAAAACTAACATTTTTCTGTATCTATATATAGAGAGAAATGTAAAAGCTCTTCTAAATTTACTAAGGGATATAGTTTCTATCCCTTGTTACATATGTACCATGTTTCTGAGGAACCCATGGGTTCACCCAATTTACCTATAGGTTTAATAAACCTTAAAATACCACCAAAAGCTTTTTGAAAACTTTACACAATGATTTTTAAGTTTCTGTGTTCGTATAGAAATAAAACAATTGGAAAAATTAAACTTTAAGACAGCAGTTAAAATTAAGGGAGCATTCTCAAATCTCATATTGAAACAGATTGAGATTTAACAGTTCATTGAATATTTACAGTGTGCCATACATAGTATCAAGTACGTTATCTCAATTAATCCTCTCAATAATCCTATGAAAACAATATCATTGTTATACCCATCTTATCATTATCCCTATTTTTTTTTTTAGCATTTAGTAAACTGAGGCTTAGAAAGGCTACTTCCTTGAAGTCATAAACCTAACATGAAACAGAACTGAAGTCAGAACCTAGGCCTGTATGACTGCAAAGACTGAACTCTTATTAACAACAAATCACTGTCCACAGTGACTGATGCCAAGATGGGTGCATAGTGCATGTAGAATCAAGTCATTTAGAGGTGATTGACAGAGATCTCCTTTCTGCTAAGGCCACTGATTTTAAAGATTATTTAAGTCTAGTGCTATTGGAGAGTCATTCTCACTGCCTAGGAATAACACTCTTACAGAGAAAAACAGAGCAAAGAGATACAGACGTAGAAGCCCATTGATCATTTTTGAACCTCTGCATCCAGCTGTTCTGAACTGTTATACTTCCAAACTGTAAGACACAAAGAATTTCCCTTTTTGGTCAAATGAGTTAAGCGACAATCAACACTCTCACAAAAGACCAGCTAAGTGTTTTTGAGGGAAAGAGGAGCAAGAGAGTTGAGGGTGTTTGCAAGAGAGTGTTTGTAATAAGGAACCATATGAAAAGGCAAGCTAGACAGTGGTGATGCATGGTGAGAAAGTAGAATGGGTAAATGTGTCAGAGGGGTTGATGATGTTGAAATCCTGCTCCTAGATAAGGGGAGCTGGTAGGCAGTATTCTGAGAGCAAACTTGTTGAAATTGAGATATTGGAGACTGTATGATCATGGGGGATAGTCATGCCCCACGTGTAATCATGCCAGGGGGTGGCTGAGGTGGAGAAAGGTGAGGAATTCAAGGAGCTAGTAGGCCCGGATGTACGGTGACAGAGCTAAAAAAGGTTTAAGCAAAGAATCACAGTCATGGGTGAATTACAGAGCTGGAGGGTGTTAGTGAGGACGCTGGTATAACCTCATGGTTTGAGTGTTCAAATAGACAGGGACTGCGGGAGGAAAGAGACAGAATGATTTGATCAGGGGAAACTGCAAGCCAGGATATATGATGTGAGGTAGAAGAAACAAACTCCACGTAAATAGAATTCAGTTAATGCAAAAGAGTGGAAGTGACATTCAGAGAGAAGACTGACTTATGGAAGAGTCTATAAATTAGAAACTAGGAGGCCCAGATAGTGTGAAATGGTAAACGAAGGAAGCAAATGCAATTCAGTGGGCCAGATGCGACGTGTGTGACTAGTGTGGCCATGAGAATCACCCAGTCGTTTTGTTACAAGTTGCTGAAAGCCAAGTTCTGTCTGACAGGTATGACTGAGGTTTGCCAAAGTGTGGGACATTTTGTGATTAGGTCAAATCGTCCTTTAGAAAAACTTGGGGCAAACCAACTGCCTCTGCAGGCTGCCATAAGGTGTGTGTGATGTGCAGCCTGCATGGCAGATACTGGTGCTGTAGATAAATGCTCGCTTCCTGTACACAGTGGGTCTCCAAGTGTGGTGTGGGACCAGCAGCGGCAACAGCACCCCCTAGGAACCTGTTGGAAATACAGATACTCAGGCACCGCTTTAGACCTGCTAAATCACAGCTTCTGGGCTGAGGCCAGCAGGCTGTGTTTGACAAGCCCTCTGGGGGATTCTGATGCCCACTGTCGTCTGAGAAACCACTGTTACTGCGTTGTCGAATTTATGCTGCAGTCACCCATCCCTGCAAAATAAAACATTCTTCATGGCTTTGATTGTAATCCTGACATTAAACAAATTTAATGACACTATAAACTTGCAAACTTCTTAAAAATAGTGTAAAAAAAAAAAAAAAGTCAACTAGCCATCCTTACAAGTGGTATTTTTGTACCCTGAGGTCTGTCAGTAATGTTCCCTGTGTCTGCTCTTGAAGTCATTTTACAACTGAATAAAAATACTGTACAGTATTAAAGGGAAATGGAGAGAAAAAAGTAGGAAATGGCAGTACAGTAGTCTGAAGTCAACTGCTTCATACTGCCCTAATGATAAAGTGATGAATTTATCATGGTATATACGGGTTCTTTATGATCCAGCGCCTTTAGCCCCCTCTCTTGCCACTTCCTGGAATTGCATATTATTGTCCAGCCTCATTAAGCCACTCTTAGTTCCCTAAATATTCCATATTATGGTCTCCTGCCTCAGATCTGTATACATACGTTTTTTTAAATATTTATTTTGAGAGAGAGAGAATGGGGGAGGAGCAGAAGGAGAAAGAGAGAGAGAGACAAAGAGAGAGAGAGACAAAGAGAGAGAGAGAGAGAGAGAGAAAGAGGGAATCCCAAGCAGGCTTTGCGCTGTCAGCACAGAGCCCCACACAGGGCTCGATCTCACGAACCATGAGATCATGACCTGAGTGGAAATCAAGAGTCAGATGCTTAACTGACTGAGCCACCCAGGCGCCCCTATATACATATTTTTCATCTACCTGAAAATGCCTTTCCCTTCTGCTCCACCCACATCTGCTTTTAGCTGACACTTGGCATCATTATTCATGACTTAACTCTGGCAACACCTCCTCAGGGAAACATTCTTTTATTCACCAGTTCTGGATTAGGGCTCCCGCATCTTTCATTACTATTACAGCGCTTACTAAACTACACCATCTTTGACTTTTAATGTAAGCTCTTTGATATGAAGTATTATGACTTGTATACTTAGCACTCAAGGAGAAGGGCATGTGGTAGTTATTCAATAGTCATTTGTGGTGTGAATGAATTGAACAGATCAAAAGCAGTCATGACACAATCAAACTTCTTCTTGAATATTTCAGGTGATCAATCTCATTACTCTATGCGTTCATGTATTTTTGCTACACGGTAAATGGTGTCTGTGCTCCTGAAGATTATTCAACCCAATAATGTATGAGTATAACTGAAACACTGAGAAACACCTGAGTCAAAATTTCTCCTGAGCATTCAAGTTGATTATAAGCAATGTATTTTTTCCACATTGTCCTGAGACATAGTTGTTTTTTTTTAAAGCAGGTTTCACGCCCAAGCACAGAGCCTAATGTAGGGCCTGAACTCATGACCATGAAATCAAGACCAGAGCTGCCATCAAGAGTCAGACACTCAAGAGACTGAGCTACCCAGGCATCCCATAAATACTGTTTTAGAACACATCCCATTCACTCCTCTCTTCATTCCCCAAAGGATGCATAACTGCTCATTGATTCTCTTAGTAATCACTAATTTTTGTCCTAACAGAATCTGGGAAATTTTCAGCCAATGTCTTCATATCTAGGTAGAGTGAGCTCAGGAATAGGAAAATAGAAATATCTGTACTGGTTTGACCCCGTGGCTTCCCCACTACCTACTTACTTAGCATAATGGGTGAAATAATATTTAAAAAATAAATATTAAGAATTTTGAAATATAAAACAGCAGTCTGAATTTTTACCTTAAAAGGTCTCATATCTGTTCCTGAAATGCACCTAAATTTGTGAAAACATACAGACTTCTATTTTTCTGGGCTAAGTTGACATGTGTAACAAATTTGTTTTCAATATTTGAACATAAATCTATAATCCATCTGGAGTTTATTTTGGTTCATGTCACAAGGAATAAACCAACAGTATTCTTTTTCCAAGTAGTTGCCTGTTGTTCCAACATCTTTTCTTGAATAATTCATTTCTTTCCACTAATTTGAAAGGCCGCCTTTATGATATAGGAAAGAAATTTATTTGATTAGGTCTATTACTTCTCTTTCTATGTCACTCCCTTGATTTTCCTATCCTCGTATTAAAAAAAAAAAAAATCAAATAGGCATTCAATACTGCCCACAAAAGCCTACTTGTTTTACTTCATAATCTCATTTTCCACAGTTTGGGTTCAGAATGTCTGCTTTTGTTCTCTCCTAAATACCAAACACACCTTCCCTACCATATCCACAATATATAAAATCCACTTTAAAGAAACTGCCTCATATTTTTCTCACAAAACCCATCTGTTTCCACACTTGTCTTCAAGGAAAATGTCTAGGAAATAGGGGGAAATGATGCTATTCACTAAGAGAGAATACAGAAAGAGGAAGACACAGAGGTCTGTAGAACAAGAACACCATGATGAATCCACTTTGAGACATTCTGAGTATCCAAATGAGGATTTCTAGAAGTGCTAGCAGGTCAGGAAAATCTCGGGAACTCATCAGTATACTCACTTCAGTGTACTCACTGAAGGCTTTGTAGGCAATACACAGTAAGAAAAAAGCAGCATGAACCAGAAGCATCAATGGAGATATTTAAAAATCTCGCCGAGGGTCACCTGGGTGGCTTAGTTGATTAAGCATCCACCTCAGGTCATGATCTCATGGTTCATGAGACTGAGACCCGCCTTGGGCTCTGCACTGACAGTGTGGAGGCTGCTTGGGATTTTCTCCCTTTCTCTCTGCCCGTCTCCTGCTTGCAATCTCTCTCAAAATAAATAAATAATCTTAAACACATTTGCAAGAAGAGCAAAACAGTAGAAAAAATACAGAAGAAAAGTCAGGAAGGAATGTACATGGAGGAGAGCAGAGGTAGTAAATATTATAGAAACAAAGGGAAAAGGAATTTTCAAAAATGAGTATGATTCTGTCTGATTTGACTTATGATATTTATCAACAAGAGACTATTTTGTTGTCAGTGCAATCAGTGATTATTTCCAGCTCAGACAGAATTATTAAATTGGTTAAGTTAGAGAATGACTTATTTTAAAAAAGACAACTGGAGGGCACTTGGGTCGCTCAGTCAGTCAAGCATCTGACTCTTGATTTCACGTCAGGTCACGATCTCACAGCTCCCATGTTCCAGCCCAGCCCTACATTGGACAAGATATACTGCATAAGACATACTTTTAAGAGATATGGAAATTCAGCAAGCTTAGGTCATGAGATGACTGGGTTTTAGATTTTTAATTTGGATGTGAGGTAAAACTAAAATTGTTTAATAACTCATTCACTTAAGAATTCTGATACATATTCAAGAGAAGACCAAATGGAAAGATATTTAGGACCAACTAGTCTTTATTCCAGTCCTTAAGCTACAGAAGACAAAAAAGGGGAAAAATAAAAAAGATAGTTGGTCTGATTCAGTTTACTAAACTAGAAAAATCCTACAGGAAACAAGGTGACCTATAGTGTGTCTGGGCACATGCAACTTTGTAACATAGCAACTACACAATTAAATATTTGAGTATTCAGGCCACAAACTGCATACCTAGAAAGAAGCAACGCTGTTTACAAAAGCTGAAAGACAATTTTAGATTTAAAAAAAAAAACCAACTTTTAAATAGTTTTGAATAGCTTTGTCTTAAGAAAACCAGGAACAGTCTATTCTTACTCTGACTTCCAGGATATGCTCTATTGCCCTTAGCGATGCTTGGCTGACAGTAATTGCCTTGTATGTTAAGAACAACTAGTCCAACATCATAAAGATATTCAACCATCACAACCATTTTTCTTCCTTGATAGACACTGAGAAATAAAATATACTTCAATGACATATACTTGGCACATTGTTTCCAAAGACAACATGGGGAAATTAGATGCAGAGCAGTCCAAATGACTTGGGTTTTTACATAACACAGAATTAAGTTTCTCTCAGAACCTTAATTGAAACACATATGCATTTATAGTGGCTAATTTTATTTCTCCTTCATGAATGGATCACATAATAATATACACAATGGCAGTCTCTTCAACAAGTGTTTATTTTACAAGAGTGGTTTTACTACTGAAGGCAGGAGTAGAAAATATTTTTTCAATGAGAAATTACCTGGCATGCCACACAATAACATGATTACAGACTGTAAAGATTGTAAGAGCTGCACAACAAAAGCAATTATAAGACATGTCACTGGAAACTAATAATTCATTATAACAAAAAAGGGGCCTAAAAATTGAACTGCTATTTACTAATAAGAACGTTTTATTTTATTATTCAATTTGAATATCCTAGTCATTTTTTCTATCTTCAATGCATATCTTTTGAAAGAGGCTAAACTGAAGCCATAGATTCTATAAAATAAAAACTAATGATATCTTAGGTCATAATCTCTCACAGAACTCCTAAAAAAAAGTAGCAACCTAGACTACTTTGGTAAAATCTTACCCCCCATCACTCCCAGTGAGGAGTAAACATGCAAATTAAGTAATAAGGCACCAATATAAAAATCTAAATGTAGGTATAGGAAAAACAAGGAAAATACTCTATTAACTGAAATGACTACAAAAAAATGGCTGAAGAACTTGGTTCTTTAGAAGGATATTTAGATACCCTGTATTTAGAAAGATAGTCTACTAGTGTTCAACCCTTCCAAAAATAAAGCGAAATCTTAGTCATAAACTCCAGCTCTGTGATTTATATGAAACTTGTATCAGAAATCTCACTATGTGAATAATAAGAAACAACCACCACAGTGTATATATCAATAATTTACCCCGAGTATTTTATACATATTATCTCATTTGCTAGATTTAAGTTAAGATAGTTTATTGGAAACAAAAAAAGGATACCCGTAGTTTGTTTCAGTTTAGCCTTAAAATAAAACACTATTTTCCACATATTTTGTTATTCCAAAGGGATCCCTTTGCAAGTTAACATATTAACAAATCCCAATAGGAATTTTTTCTAATACCAACACAAAACATTTTACTTAATTTAACAAACTAATAAACACATGAATAACCTGCCAGGACTTGTTACTCAACCATTATTATCTTCTGTTTTTCCCTTGGGGAATCATAGTATTGAAAGGAAAAGTTGACACAGATGGAAACATGAGCTCAACGTGTGTCATGAAGTGTCCTGGATGACAGCTCATTTTTATCAAACACAACTGACCTTTCATTTTATCTCTCTTTCTGTAACTGAGATGATTTTATCTCTTTGAAAAAACACATCACCTTTTTTCCTTGATTCTCCTAGAGAAATCATTTCTCTCCCAAACAGCGTTCATTTCTAAAGAAAGCTAATTTTGAGTAGAGCTTTCTGTATATCCTGATCCCATTGAGATTAAAACTATAGATTCTGGAGCCAGATTAGAGACGGCAGCATGGCAAGATTCTGACCTCATCTCCCCCCATGGACACAACAACTCTACAACTAAATATAGAATAATTTATGCCAAAACGGACTTGAAAATTTAATGAACAGAGCCTCCATAACTGCTGGAAGCCGAGCTATCCAACCAGCCTGCTGGCAGGGCCCGGGTGGTGAACGGATTGGGACAGCATGGCGGCCCACCGACAGTGAAGCTTCTCGTACTCCTGCTTTTATGTAATTTGGCCTTAGCGTTGGTCGGGGCAGCCCCCCTCCCAATGAAAGTACCTGTCGGTTGGGGAATTGCCCACAACAGGCCCCCTGGGAAAAGAACCATTGGGGAAAGAAATAAGAGTCTGCAGGGAAATTATGTGGCCCTACATCCAGCCCTTGCCACCCCCTATAATGGCTCCTCCACCTACAGGAAGGATAGCCCCATATATTTCCCAGTCAAGGAGGGGGACAAATGGGTTCGAAATCCCCACTCCGGCAACAAAGGAATGTATCTATGGATACAAGTTACTCCCACCCTAGGCCCACTTGGCCCCCAGGAGGCATTCCAGATGATGATTGGACCTGGTGGGTTAAGGTACAGAATGGCTCATTAGTTCCTAGGTATACATTGTCTCTCTGAGAGCACATAAGGCGTGGGTTCCCAGGACCCTCTTGGCTACCTCCCGGCACCCCAGACCAAAGCGAGTACCTTTGCTCCTTGTACTACCAATGGTTCAAAGGAACAATTAAGAAGTCATATCCCTGTAAACGTTACACTTGAGGTATTGAGAGACAGATGACCTTGAAAGGGCAGGAGGGAACGTTACAAGAAAATAACTATGTTGTTCCTTAATGGGTGATTACACAAAGGAATTTTTTTAGAATTAGGTAATGCCAGAAAACATAGATGATGCACGCTATAAGGAATTTGCTAACAAATATAATGCCACGTTTGCTACAATAAAGCGGCCAGTCTAACACACTGCTGTTGTCTGTGTCCATTTGTTATTTTTGCCGACGCCATTCATCCTTCTGGAACCCGTGGACCTGCTGGGGCTGGACCTTGGCAATAACAAAGGATAAAAGGACAGTGTCAAGAGGGAAAACAGAGCCAGAGACATCAGAGTCACCAGAAAATGAAACCACACCCCAGCTGGGGCAAGTCAGAATTGGGAGTGATATCAAAAGTATGAAACTCTTCTGTGAAGAACAAAAGGCTAAGCTCCACATCAAGCACCCCAACCCTTAGATTCTATACAGGAGAGAAGAACCTCCAATACACTGGGCTTTGAAAATCAAGAGAGACTACATTCAAGAAAACTATAAAACTGTAGGGAACCCAAAACCTGCTCTTAAAAGGCTAATGCACAGATTCACTCAATCCAGAAAACAGCACAAAAACATCAATTTGTAAAGTGCATAGACCATAGGTATAGGAGACCTATTTACTAAATTTAAAGACCCTGCTGGAGAGGCAGGAAACAACCAGGACTCTCTCTGGGGACTGAGACAATGGCAGAGGCCAATTTTATGATCTCAGTATATTTTACTAAAACTGGCACTAACAGAAGCCATTTTGGATTTTCCCCTCTAACCTACTAGTGCCAGTAGGAATGCTCCACTGAGAACCCCACCCCAACTGGAGCAGTCCCAGATGCCCACACAACTGTGCCAGGGACCATCCCAACCCACAAATGCACTGCAGCAATGACAGTTGCATCCCATAGTCAAACCAAGTACAAGCCCCACCCACCTAGGCATCACAGCTATGACCACAGCACTTCAGGAAGGTACAAAGAGTTCACCCCTTGAGCACTGACTCTGGTGACCAGGCAACACTGTGCTTCAGAGTTGTACAAAATATCTCCTACATAAGGTTATGCCTTCAAGACTAAGAATAGTATATGACCTACCTAATACAAAAAAAAAAAAAAAATAGGTAAAATGTGAAGACAGAGGAATATGTTCCAAACAAAAGAATAAGGCAAAACCTCAGAATAAGAACTAACCAAAACTGAGATAAGCAGCCTATAATTTCAAAGTAATGCTCATCAAGGTATTCACTGAACTCAGGAGAAGAATGTATGAATACAGGGAAAACTTTAACAAAGAGATAAAAAAATATATAGGAAAGTACAAATAGAAATTATAACTTCACTGAAAAATACACTAGAGGGGTTCAATATCAGGCTAGATGAAGTAGAAGAATGAATCAGTGAGTAGGAAAACAAAGCAATGGGACTTACCCTAAACAGAACAACAAAAGTAAACAAGATTTAGGAAAAGTGAAGCTATCTTAAGGGACCTTTGGAACAACATTATGCAGAATTACATTTGCATTTTAGGGATCCCAGAAGAAGAAAAGGGAAGAAAGGGCCCAGAAAAACTACTTGAAGAAATAAAGGCTAAAAACTTCCCTTATCTGGGGAAGGAATCAGCTATCTAGGTCCAGGAATCCCAAGCAGTTCCAAATAGGATGGACTGAAAGAAATCCACACCAAGACAGACTATAGTCAAAATAGTAAAAGTAAAGGATAAATAGAGAACTCTAAAAGCAGAAAGAGTAAAATAACTTGCTACATAAGGGAAACCCTATAAGACTATAAGATCTTTCAGCAGAAAGTTTATTGGCCAGAAGGAATGGCATAATATATTTAAAAACCAAACAAAACAAAAAACTACCAACCAAGAAATTTCTACTCAGTAACAATATCATTCAGAATTTAAGGAGAGATTATGAGCTTTCCAGACAAGCAAAAGCTACAGGAGTTCATCACCACTAAATAAACCCTACAAGAAATGTTAAAGGGAATTCTTTAAGTCAAAACTAAACAACACTAACAAATATAAGAAAACATATGAAAATTAAAATATCACATAGAAAGATACATAGGTAACAAAGGTAATGGATCTGTCACTTATAAAGCAAGCATGAAGGTTAAAAGAAAACGGTAGAAAAATTTACTAAACTTATAATAATTAGTGGAAGCATAAAATAAAAAAGATATAAAATGTGTCATCAAAAATGTAAACTGTGGGAAAAAATAAGAAGATAAAGCTATTGAATGTTTCAATTAAGTTTCCACAACCTAAAATAGATTGCTATTTACATAGGATATTTTATGTGAACCTCATGGTAACAGGAAACAAACTTATAACAAATACACAAAAGTAAATGAGAAAGGAATGTAAACGTAACACTAAAGAAAGCCATCAAACCACTAAGGAAGACAGAAAGAAAAATAAGAAGGAACAGAGATGACACAATAAGCTGGAAAACAATTAAGAAAATGGCAATGAGTATATACTTATCAAATTACATTAAATATAAAGGACTAATTTTGTCAATCAAAAGACACAGAGTGGCTCAAAAGATTAAAAAACAAGACTGAACTACATGCTGCATACAGTAGACTCACTTCAAAAGTAAGGAAATAGATTGAAAGTGAAGGGATGGAAAAAGATATACATTACAAATGGAAATGAAAGGAAAGCTTGAATAGCTATATTCAAATCAGAAAAAAATCAACTTTAAAACAAAGACTAACATAACAGATAAAATAGGAAAACAAAATATACAAAGCAAATATTAGTGGACTTAAAGAAATTGAAAGAAATACAATAATAGTAGGTTTTAACACCCCATTCTCACCAATGGATAGATTATCAGGACAAAAAAAAATCAATAAGGAAACATCAAATTTAAGCAATACTTTAGACCAGATAGACTTAATAGATATATATAGAACATTCCATCCAAAAGCAACAGAATACACATTCTGTGTACAAGTGTAAGTGCACATGGATCATTCTCTAGAACAGATCACATGTTGGGTCACAAAACAAGTCTCAATAAACTTAAGATTGAAATCCTATCAAGCATCTTCCAACCACAATGGTATGAAACTAGAAATTAATTACAAGAAAAAAAAAAGGAAAGAACTACAAAAAAATGTGGACATTAAACAACATGCTACTGAACAAGCAATGGGTCACTGAAGAAATCAAAGAAGAAATAAATAGCTAGAGACAAATGAAAACAGAAATACAACACACTAAAATCTACACAATGCAGCAAATGTGGTTCCAAGAGGAAAGTTAATAGTAATACAGGCTTACATCAAGAAACAAGATATGAAATAAACAATCTAACTTTAGACTGAAACAAGCTAGAAAATAAAAATAAACAATGCCCAAAATTAGTAAAAGGAAAGAAATAATAAAGATCAGAGAAGAAATAAATGTAAAAGATACTACAAAGATAATAGAAAAGATCAATGAAATAAGAGCTGGTTATTTGAGAAGAGAAACAAAACTAACAAACTCTTAGCTAGACTAACCAAGAAAAAAAAGAACACGCAAATAAAGTCTGAAAAGAAAGAGAAGTTACAAGTGTTACCACAGAAATACAAAACATTGTAAGATATACTACAGTTGTATGCCAACAAGCCAGAAAACCTAAAATAAATGGATAAATTCTTGGAAACATACAATCTTCCAAGACTGAGTCATGAAAAAATGGAAAATCTAAATAGATCAATTCAGGTGATTGAAAGAGTAATTAAAAACCTCCCTACCACACCCCCTCTCCCCCCAGAAAAGGATAGAGCCAGACAGCTTTACTGGCAAACTCTACCAAACATTCAAAAAAAAAAAAAAATTCAATACCCAGCCTTCTCAAACTCTTCCTAAAATTGAAAAGAAGGGAAAGCTTCTAAACAGATTTTACAAGGCCAGCATTACTCTGATATCAAAACCAGACAAGGACACCATTAAAATGTAGTCAATCAAGTGGAATTTATTCCTAGGATGCAAGGATGATAATTCAACAGTAACAAAATCAATGTGATACATCACATTTGAAAAATGAAAGACAGTGGCACCTGGCTGGCTCAGTAGGTAGAGCATGCAACTCCTGATCTTGGAGTTATAAGTTCAAGCCCCACATTTAGTGTAGAGACTACTCTAAAAAAAAAAAAAATTAAAAATCATGGGGCACCTGGGTGGCTCTGTTGGTTAAGTGCCTAACTCTTGATCTCAGCTCGGGCTTTGATCTCAGGGTTGTGAGTGCAAGCCCACATTGGGCTCCATGCTGGCTGTGAAATCTACTTTAAAAAAAAAAAACTTAAAAATATTTAAAAAAAAAAGAAATATAAAAATCGTATGATCATTTCAATAGATGCAGAAAAAGCCTTTGACAAAATTCAATAGCGAGTTACTATAAAAACTCTCAACAAAGTAGGCATAAAAGCCTTATATGACAATCCTATATCTAACATCATATTCAACAGTGAAAAGCTAAAAGCTTGTCCTCTAAAAACAGGAACAAGACAAAGATGCCCACTGTCCCCACTTTTATTCAACGTAGTATTGGAAGTCTCAGCCACAGGAATTAGACAAGGAAAAGAAATGGCATGCATCCAAGTCAGTAAGGAAGAAGTGAAACTGTTGATACTTGCACAACATGATACTATATACTTAAAACCTTAAAGAATTTACCACAAAGCTGTTAGAACTAATAAATTATTCATTAAAATTGCAGGATACAAAATCAATTATATAGAAGTCTATGGCATTCTATACACTAATAACAAAATGTCAGAAAGAGAAATCAAGGAAACAATTCCATTCATAACTCCATTGATAAGAGTAAAATACTGAAGAATAAATCTAACCAAGGTGAAAAACCTAAGCAAATGAAAATATAACACAGATGAAACAAATTGAGAAAGACACAAATAAGTGGAAAGATATTTCATGCCTACTGATTGGAAAAATTAATATTGTTAAAATATCTATATGAAAAGCAATCTACAGATTTAATTCAATCCCTATGAAAATTCCAATGGCATACTTCATAGAACTAGGATAGATAGTTCTTTTTTTTATTATTTTTTTAAAGGTTTACTTATTTTTGAGAGAGAGAGAGAGACATACCATGAGCAGGGGAGGGGCAGACAGAGAGGGAGACAGAGAATCTGAAACAGGCTCCAGGCTCTGAGCTGTCAGCACAGAGCATGACATGGGGCTCAAACTCATGAACCATGCGATCATCACCTGAGCTGAAGTCAGATGTTTAACTGACTGAGCCACCCAGGCGCCCCTAGGACAAATAGTTCTAAACTTTGTATGGAACCACAAAAAAATTCCAGATAGCCAAAGCAATCTTGAAAAAGAAGAAAGCCAAAGACATCATATTTTCTGATTTAAAACTACATAACAAAGATAGCAATCAAAACAGTATGGTATTGATACAAAAACAGACACACAAATCAGTGCAACAGAACTGAAAGAACCCAGAAATAAATTCACATATATAGACAATTAATCTACGATGAAGGAGCCAAGAACATACAAACGAAAAAGACAGTGTCTTCAATAAATGGTGTTGGGAAAACTGGACAGCCACATGCAAAAGAATAAATCTAGACCACTATCTTACACCATACACAAAAATTAACTCAAAATGGATTAAAGACTTGAATATAAAACCTGAATCTATAAAATTCCTAGAAGAAAACATAGGCGGTAGAAAGACATAGAGATGGCCAACAGACACATGAAAAGATGTACAACATCACTATTAAGGAAATGCAAATCAAAACCACAATGAGATATCATCCAACGACTGCTAGAATCAAAAAGAAATAACAAGTTTCTGAGAGGATCTGGAGAAAAAGGAATCTTGATACATTGTTGGTGGGATTGTAAACTGGTACACTCACTATGGGAAACAGTATGGAGATTCCTCAAAAAATTAAGAATAACACTACCAGATGACCCAGCTATTCCACTTCTGAGTATTTATCTGAAGACTATGAAAACACTAATTCAAAAAAATATATGGACCCCTATGTTCACTACAGTATTATTTACAATAGCCAATATATGGAAACAACCTAAATGTCTATTAAATGAATGGATAAAAAAGATGTGCTGTACTTATACAATGGAATAATATTCACCCACAGAAATGAAGAGAATCTTGCCATTTGCAACATGCATAAATCTTAAGCGTATATGCTAAACAAAGTAAGTCAAACAGAGAAAGACAAATACTGTATGATTTCACTTACATATGGGGTCTAAAAGAACAAAACAAATGAACAAAATAAAACAAAAACAAACCCAGACATAGCAGCTACCAGAGGGAAAGGAGATTGTGGGTGAACAAAATGTGTGAAAAAGGTCAACCGTGTAGTGTCAGATGACAACAAGAGTTGTGGTGGTGATCACTTTGTAATGTATATAGATGTCAAATTATAAAGCTGTACACCTCAAACTTACATAAACAAACAAACAGATAAATAAAATTCATCCCATAAAATGAACAGTAGGCTTTGTGAGTTCACACATGTGGATTTGGTCACCCTGTTAATTTAACTCATCTATTTAGAAAAGAGTCAATACATAATAAAATTAAAGCACTGAATACCTGGAAAATATGAAGTATGCAGACTTTCTATAATGTATGTAAGCTCTTGTAAGATTATTTTTTTACTCTCCCTTCCCCTTTCAAATGTGGAATTTCATCATAATCCTTGTAACATTATTCTCATAAATAGCAATAAGCCATATGATCATCAATTAGAGTTAGGTGGGTTGTGGTTCAACTCTTGGATTCAAACACCCAGTTACATATGAATTTCAAACTAACAGGGTTGATATAACAAGTCTGAAATACTTCAAACTTACAGTAAAAATTTATTTCCTGTTTATCTTCACTTTGAATTTAATTGGACATCATGTATTTTATCTTGCAACCCTACACAAGAAATCAGTATGACATCACATTAAAACACAAAGTAAAATGTTTCCCTCTCTGTATGACCATTACTGTATTATTAAAAAATTAGATCATACTACCAGTGAAATGTATATTATTTTTTCTATTATTAATCACTACCACAAATGATAATCCTTCCTTAAAGAGCATAGAAATATATGCTAGATGATTTCATGTATCGTTATTTGTGTGTACTTATATGTGTGTATGCCTGTGATGTGTGTGTATATATAACACAAAGTAAATGAATCTACATTAAGGGTCATTTTTCCCCTCAGTTCAAGGATTCTTCAAAGTCCACTGTCAATAATCAAGGATATGGCAGGGACTTCATGGGAGTGGAAACAAGAGAAAACAACCCATCCTCAGAGAAAATTAATTCATTTTGAGGGCAAATAGTCAAGGAGTACCCATCATCATTTTTACTATTTCCTGACTGTCACACCAAAGGACAGTCCCCAGGATAAGCTAAACGACAATACGGATTAAGACCAAGTTGTCATATTATAACAAAGCCCTCAATATCAAAGCAGCAAAGATGTCACTGGACATCTTGACTATGAGAGTATACTTCAAGGCATTCCTTAGAATCAGTCAGTCAAATTTTTTAAAGTCACTGAGACTACACCACTCTTCCTGATTACCTTGTATGCAATCTTACTAGGATTTAAATAAGAGGTAATCCTTTAGTCAAACTTTGAGAACTTTACAGTATCTCTTCAGAATGTGTAAAAGAAAAATAACTTTTTCATCATTTTGATGGAAGCAGTGACTGGCATGACATGAAAAGTAAACTAATATCTTTGTCTTCACAAAAGATTTCAGATGTTCACTTAACAATAGTTCATTGTTGGGGTGCCTGAGTGGCTCAGTTGGTTCAGCGACTAAGTTTGACTCAGGTCATGATCTCAGTTTGTGGGTTTGAGCCCCGCGACAGGCTCTGTGCTGACAGCTCAGAACCTGAAGCCTGCTTCGGATTCTGTGTCTCCCTCTCTCCCTGCCCTTACCCCACTCATACTCTCTCTCTCTCTCTTAAATATAAACTTAAAAAAAAAAAAAAAACAATAGTTCATTGTTGACTGTATTACATAAGATTTTGCAGGTAAAAATAAAATTTCTTAGAAATTTGTTTATAAAACCATTAGATTACAAGTGATATATTTCTCAGAGAAGCAACAAATCAGCACACTGAAATGAATTCTACAACTATTAATATAAACTGGCCCAGAAACACAAAGATACAATTTTAACTAAGGCTGCTATGGTAAGCTTATGAGTATCTAAAAAAGAAATGTTGTGTGGGTGTAGGAAGGAAACAGAAATGTCACAGGCAAAGATTAAATCCATGATCCTTATGGTTGAAAATCCTGGGCTGCAAATTCACAAGGTTAGAGACTCACTGGTAAAGTCTGAGTTTTCATGGACTTTAGAAGTAGCCAATGTTACTGTGCAAAGGACAATAAGACAGATACAAAAAAATCTTACCACAAGAGCCAGAACTACAAGAGTACTTAAAAATAGATTAAAATTCAGACTTGTGATTTTTTTTAAAAACAAGGATTTTTAGTAGGGGTTGGAAAAGAGACTCCATTGGAATTAATTCCAAGAAATGAAACGAAAAGGGAATGCTGTCTAGGGCTTTTAGTGATAACCATGTGGATCACAAAAGACATGTTTTATAATTATGGAGACTAAGACTGTGTTGTTTCATATCAGAAAACAGTAGCTATATGAGCACGAAATTAAGAAAAGAAATACACAGAATGAGAATTCCCAGATGTGAAAGTAGAATTAATGAAAATTGTGAGAGAAGATTAAAAAAAAAAAAGATAAAGTCATCAAGCTAGATGAAATGTCACAGTAAAAGGTAAGAAATAAGAGATTTCCCTCCTGTCCAACAATCATAATGATTCTCTCCCCGTGGTTATATTATTATACAAGAACCAGCCAATTTTCATCTTTCACCACATTATTCTAGAGACCTGCTCTATTCATGAAAGAAGTCCTTTTGAAATCTTTGAGAAAGACTCAAGACATATGTGAGGATTTTCCACCTTTACTTTCTCAGAAACCATGTAACATTTATAACTGTCATTGAAATATATACCAGTTTAATTTTCACTAAAGAAAACTTGTGAACAAATCCTATTACTACAAATTCCCATTCATCCCTTGCCTTTTAAAATTGTTTTACTACAATTTGCTAGAACTGGATAGGTCAAAAGTAGTTAAATCTTGAATGCTTGAGATTTGGAATGTTCCAGATAAGATATTTTCTGAGTTGAGTCTTTTGTTGTTGTTGTTTTTTTTTTTTTGGGGGGGGGGGTTGTTTTGTTGTATTTTGTTTTGTTTAGAGTATGGTGGGGTTTTTTGGTTTTTGGGTTTTTTTTTTTTTTTTGTATTTGCTATACTCTTTTTTTCCTTTCTAAAAATTTTTTAAGTTTCAACTAACCCTAATTAAACTGAGATCCTAATTTCAGGATCTATGAGATCCTCACAGATATCTAATAGTTGGATGAATATCTATGCTCATTATAAAACAAACACTAGTGACTGGGCTTTATAAAGCCTAATGGAGTCTAACAACGAATGAACAATAAGTGACATCCACTCTTTTTTTTTCTTCTAAGAGTTTTAAAGTTTTGCTTTTCACATTTTCTCAGTTTTATTGGGAAATAATTCATGTACATTACAGTATAAATGTAAGGCATACAGCACAATGGTTTCATTTATGTATATTGTGAAATGATTACCACAATAGTTTCAGCTAACATCTACCTTCTTATGTAGACATAATAAAAAGAAAATAAAGTGAAAAAAGAAAAAGGGAAAAAAGGAAAAAATTCTCCTTGTGATGAGAACTCATAGAACTTACTCTCTTGATAACCTTCCTATATATCACACAGCAGTGTTTAATGTAATCATCATATTGTACATTATATCCCTAATAGTTATTTCTCTGAAATCAGAAGTTTAATTTGACCATCTGTCTCCAATTTCCCCCTCCCTCACCCTCTGCCTCTGGTAACCACAAGTGTGATCTCTTTTTCTATGAGTTTGGTTTGTCTTGTTTTGTTTTAGATTCCACACGTAAGCAACATCATACAGGATTTATCTTTCTCTGTCAGACGTATTTCACTTAGTATAATGCCTTCAAGGTCCATCCATGTTGCTGCAAATGGGAGGATTGCCTCACTTTTTATAGCTGAATAATATTCCATTTTATATAGATGCCACAACTTTATCCATCCATCGATCAATGCACAACTGTTTCCATGTCTTGGCTATTGTAAATAATGCTTCTGTGAACACAGGGGTGCAGATGTATCTTCAAGTTAATGTTTCCATTTCCTTTGTATATATTCTCAGAAGTAGCACTGCTAGATCATATGGTAGGTCTATTTTTAATTTAATGAGGAACCTCCACATTGTTTTCTATAGGGGCTGCAACAATTTACAATCCCATCAACAGTGCATGAAAGTTCTCTTTCCTACACATCCATGCCAGCATTTATCATCACTTTTTGATGATGGCCAATCTGACAGGTATGAGTTGATATCTCATTGTGGGTTTAATCTGTAATTTGCATTTTCCTAATGATCAGTGATACTGAGCATCTTTTCACATACCTACCGGCCATTCATATATCTTCATTGGAAAAATGTCTATTCAGGTCCTCTTCTCAGGTTTTTTTTATTTTTATTAATTTATTTATTTTAAGAGAGAGAGTATGAATGGAAGAGGGAGGGAGAGAGAAAAAGAGAGAGAGAATCCCAAAGTAAGCTTTATGCCTTTAGGGCAGAGCCTGATATGGGGCTCAAAGCCACGAACTGTGAGATCATGACCCGAGCCAAAATCAAGAGTCAGTTTTTCTTTAAATGTTTATTCTTGAGAATGAGAAAGCATTAGCGGGGGGGGGGGGGGGGGGGGGAGAGAAGGGTGGCAGAGAGAAGGAGACAGAGGATCCGAAGCGGGTTCTGCACTGAGCAGCAAGTCCTATGCAGGGTTCTAATTCAAGAAACAAGATCATGACCTGAGCCGAAGTCGAACACTCAACCAACTAAACCACGAGATACACCCCCTTTTCTCAGTTTTTATTTGCCCTGTGTGGAGGGAGGGGTTCCTAATGAATCATACAAATTCTTTATATATTTTGGATTAATCCCTTATCAGATACATGGTTTGCAAATATTTTTTCCCTTTCTGTAGGTTGTCTTTTCACTTTGTTGATGGTTTCTTCTGTGCAGAAGCTTTTTATGGTTCGGATTAGGGTTAGGGTTAGAGTCAGGTTAATTCATAGACGCATCTACTATTAAACATAGTACCCAACCCCAACCATCTAGTAAGCCTGGCCAGAGAATCTAGGCAACTACAGAGCCCATGCTACAACATTGCTTGGTTAAAGAATCAAGCCAGAAGTTCTATCCAACTATTCTCATCCATGTGGCATACCCCACCCCCCAAACATCACCACCATTCCTGACCTCAGAGCTTGATTAGTTGCCCCACCCAAAACCAGCCCATAATGAACTAAAAGAAAAGACAGAGACAAATAAACGAAATTAGGATAACAATGCATTAATGCTGCAGAAGGTAGGAAGTTAGTGAGCTGCTAAGAGTGCTTAAAGAAAACAGAATTTTGGGAGCCTGAGTTGCTCAGTTGGTTAAGTGGCACACTCCTGATTTCAGGTCAGGTCATGATGTCATGGTTCATGAGATCAAGCCCCGAGTCAGGCACTGTGCTGACAGTGTGGAACCTTCTTGGGATTCTCTCTCTCCCTCTCTCTCTGCCTGTCCCCACTCACTTGCATGCAAGCGCACACACTAGCGTGAACTCTCAAAATAAATAAACTTAAAAAAAAAGTTAAAAAAAAAAAAAAAAAAGAAAACAGACTTTCTTGTTCAAACCACCATTCCCCTGACTGAAGCAACAATAGAGCCAATCTTGGCCATTCTGTCTCCCTTACCTCACATTTGATCAGAATTTCATAGCTTGTAAGACTTTGAGCCTCAAATCACTCTCTAATCATTCCATCTTCAATACTGCTTTTAACAAGGCCTTTAAAAATTGGATCATATCATGGCATATATTATATACCTCAGTGGTTTATCATCACTACAAATATAAAGATCAAAATAATCAGCTCTTTCCCTCTAACCCCAGCCTATTTTTCTAGCCTCATCTCCTACCACTGCAGTCTATACTTCAGCCATAACAAATGACCTGCTGTTTCTTAATAATTCTGTGCCTTCATGGAACTCCTTGATGTCTTCTCTTACTTCACATCTCTCTAACACTGTTCTTAAATCCTTCACCACACACACATTTCCCTATCTTGAAACACCTCATATATAGTTCTAGAATAGCCTTCACACATTATCTGCCTATATTCTCCACCAACAAATGTACTCTTTCAAGTCAGAAGCTTTATCTTATTCATTTGCACTCTCCGCACTTTGACTCTCCTTGGGTCTTGCCAGTCACTCAGTACAAGTTTGATAAATGGGTGAATTATGATGTCTCTGTAATTACGTAAAAAATCACGAAGACCTACTCTACCCATTATTTCTTACATTACTTGAAATTCCATCAACTGGAACAAACAAAAACGATGTTGCATTACGAGAACACTACATACATTCTTGAGGTTTACTAATTACATACTTTGCAGAAGTTATAATGATTCCTAAAGTTTAAAACCTGATCCTCCCCATTTAAAATTCTTGGGATGTCATTAAATTAGAACCATGACTGGGGAAAAGAAAAAGACTGCTTCAGAAGAAATTAAGAACCCAAGAACTCCCCCATACCTCTCCCTGACAGAGAGAAAAAAAATTTTTTTTTTTATTTACTTGCTTAATTTTTGCCAGTAATATATTAGGTGAGAATTTCAGTTATGTGGTTTACAGAAAAAATGCATAAATGAATATTTAGTCATATAAAGAGGGAAATGCTGTCAAATAATGAAAATAATTTGAAAAGTATTCATATTTCATATTCAAAAAATAATCTGAAAGCTAAGAATTGATTTTATGCTATCTCAAATTGTCATAGAGTAGTCTGAAAAAGAAAGATCATGAAAAATTATCCTTTAAATCTATTTCTATTTAGCTTCTAAAAATAGATACATTTTTCAAACAAGGAAAAAGAACAGATCCAAATGACTTCAGATAAAAATACGTCACTAGTATACCATTTAAAATATATTTGCATGTATTAATCTTTCTGAATTTATGCATTTTAAGCATTTTTTAAAATACAATTATCTATAGTATTACAATTGTTTATTTATCTTAATTTTTAAGCTGAAATAAAAAAAAAAAACCTCTGAAGCCCAAAAAACATGGTTAAGGATCCAGAGAACTCAAACCCTAATGACAAAGCATGTCATTAGATTACAACTTTTAAATGTTTATGAATTAAGTTGTGAATGATTGGTGTAGTTTTTCCATTCCAATTTTATAATTCAACATTATAAGACATAGTTCTTGATCACACAAGTAAATCTGGCTTTCAGTAATAGAAAAGAAAGTCTGTTTTCGAGAAGATCTAATGTAAATAGATTTCAATTACATATAATTAAAATCATTTATTACATGTCATTTCTAGTGCTTTGAATATAAATGTAATAAATCTTTAAACTACTTGCTCTGAGAATCACTGTTTTGGTAACAAAATAATCTGATTTACTAAGAGTGAGTCTGTATTACCATCTAAATGCAATAATATATAATTATCATTTATTGAGATGTTTTAGATGTATTATATACTCTAAGATATTTTAATGTTATTTATACTTACTATCATTCATTCATTCATTCTCTCAACAAATGTCGTTGATACTATCTTACAGATTTTGCCAAAGTACCAACTAACAGTGAATTCTGGTTTATGTTTTGCCAACTAGTAGATAAAGATTTTTCATATTTTATCTAATTTAAGATGCCACCAATTATAAGTATCCCATTATTTTCTCTACCATTAAGGAAGTAAAAAACTGCATCTGCTATTTAAATCTTTGACACTGTAGTTTCTTATCACTTATAACACTTATTTTAATACTTGTTGAAAGGACTCTTCTAGACTTCTTTATCCACAGATTTCTTTCTACCAACTCCTGTTGAAAACTACATGCAAAATAATTGCTTAAGAGTCATTCTAAAACTTTTTCATATTGACTCAAATTTCTATGAAACATTTTACCAAAGCAACCAATGTTTATTTTTCTTTTTCACACAGAATTATTCTCTATGCCACCAAGTACTGGTGAAACAGTATTTCTTTTTTTCATTTAAATTCAAGTTAGTTAACATACAAGTGTGGTACGGGTTTAGGAGTAGAATTCAGCAATTCATCACTTCCATATAACACCCAGTGCCCATACTAACAAGTGCCCTTCTTAATGCCCACCACAAATTTAACCCATCCACACACACCCACACACACACACACACACACACACACACACACACACACACACACCCCGCCCCTTCAGCAACCCTCAGTTTGTTCTCTTTATTTAAGAGTCTTTTATGGTTTGCCTCCTTCTCTAGTTTTATCTTATTTTTCCTTTCCTTCCTCTATGTTCATCTGTTGTGTTTCTTAAATTCCACATATAAGTGAAATCACGAAGTATTTGTCTTTCTGACTGGACTGGCTTATTTCACTTAGCAAAATACACTCGTTCCATCCATGTTGTTGCAAATGGCAAAATTTTCACTCTTTCTGATTGCTGAGTAATATTCCTATATGTATGTGTGTGTGTGTGTGTATATATATATATGTATGTATATATGTATGTGTATATATATATGTATGTGTATATATATGTGTGTGTATACATATATATATGTGTATATATATGTGTATATATATGTATGTGTATGTATATATGTGTGTATACATATATATATGTGTATATATATGTGTATATATATATGTATGTGTATATATATGTGTGTGTATATATATATGTACATACACACACACACACACACACACCCCACATCTTCTTTATCCATTCATCAGTCAATGCACATTTGTGCTCTTTCCATAATTTGACTATTGTCTACAGTGCTGCTATAAACATTGGGGTGCATGTGCCCCTTAGAATCAGCATTTTTGTAACCTCTATAAATCCCTAGTAGTGCAATTGCAGTATTTCTTAAAAGAGAGTTCTACGATTGTCTCCAAGTTCTTTATACCCACACAGCAGGTATTGATGCTGATGTTTTATTGATCTTTCCAGTCAATGCCAATAAACAGTTTTTGGATAATACATAGGAATCATAGTCCCCCTTGAACAATTTTCACATGGTTTATTTACTGAACTGCCAAGATGCTGCATCTGTATTGTCATGCCAGTACATGTCACAACTAAGTCTGTTCATGGAAAGGCAAAAAAAAACTGTGTCTCAATCACCAACTGGACAATAGCAACTGGAAGTTGCATACGAATTTCAGAAATGTTAAAGATGTGTAAAACATGTGCATCTTAGGGGCTCCTGGGTGGCTCAGTCAGTTAAGCATCCGACTTCGGCTGAGGTCATGATATCGCAGTTTGTGGGTTCAAGCCCTGCATCAGGCTCTGTGCTGACAGCTCAGAGCCTGGAGCCTGTTTTGGATTCTATGTCTCCACCTATCTCTTTGCCCCATCCCCCCTCATGCTCATGCTCTGTCTCTCTCTCTCAATAATAAATAAACATTAAAGAAATTTTTTAAAACATGTGCATCTTGGGGCGCCTGGGTGGCGCAGTCGGTTAAGCGTCCGACTTCAGCCAGGTCACGATCTCGCGGTGCGTGAGTTCGAGCCCCGCGTCAGGCTCTGGGCTGATGGCTCAGAGCCTGGAGCCTATTTCCGATTCTGTGTCTCCCTCTCTCTCTGCCCCTCCCCCGCTCATGCTCTGTCTCTCTCTGTCCCAAAAATAAATAAACGTTGAAAAAAAAAATTTTTTTTTTAAATAAAAAAAACATGTGCATCTTAGAATCAGTGAAAGACAGTGGCCATGAATTTGCCTTAGTGCTAGTAACGGACTTTTTTTTCATTTAATGTTTTTATGACAATAACATCAGGAACATATATATTTTTTAATCATTTAAATCTCATCTGGCAAACTGTTTTTCCTGCATGTTGGTGTATCAATGTCCTCTCTCCCTAAAATCTTCTAGTCATCTTCTACAACTCAAGATGCCATATAACTAAGTCTTTCTCCTAACCAATCGTTTGACCTTCCTATCTCTGTTCTTTTTTTTATGTTTATTTATTTTTGAGAGAGACAGAGACAGAGTGGTGGGGGAGGGGCAGAGAGAGAGGGAGACACAGAATCTGAAGTAGTCTCAAGGCTCTGAGCTGTCAGCAGAACGTGATGTGGGGCTCGAACTCATGGACTACGAGATCATGACCTGAGCTGAAGTCGGATGCTTAACCAACTGAGCCACCCAGGTGCTTCTTTCTGTCACTGTTCTTTAATAGCATCTGTGAAAGTCAAATATGGTTCTCTGTCTTCTTGTCTTAACTAATGATATCCATTCTAAGTATAAGAATCTATTTGAACATGAAAAATATAATGTGTTCCTATATGACAGTAATGGTATTTTAGTGTTCACTAACTAAGAAAACCCATTGGGGCACCTGGGTGGCTCGGTCAGTTGAGCGTCCAACTTCAGCTCAGGTCATGATCTCGCGGACTGTGAGTTCAAGCCCCGCATCGGGCTCTGTGCTGACAGCTCACAGCCTGGAGCCTGCTTCAGATTCTGTGTCTCCCTCTCTCTCTGCCCCTCCCCTGCTCACATTCTATCTGTCTCTCTCTCTCTCTCTCTCTCTCTCTCTCTCTCAAAAATAAATAAAGATTAAAAAAAAAATTTAAGAAAACCCATAATGACACGCAGCTACTATACATTAAAAAAATATTTAGACAAATTTTTATTAAGAATCACAATAACTGGCATATACACTTTAAAATTACTAGTATATACAAATGAATGACTTTTTTATATAAATATCATGTTTGTTATGCATATAGACATGAGAGTCCCCCTTCTACTCCCCAAGAATCTAAGGCCCAGTGCTTGGAAATCACTGCTGAGGACCAGCAATTCTCCACCTGAGCGTCAAAACACTCTGGTATTATCAATTGTGAAAATCTAGGGGGCAGGTAACCAAATGGCTTCAAAACTATCATTTATGTTTCAATCAAAACAATATCCCTATGTAAATGAATGCATGTTCAACATCCAAATGGCTGAGAACCACTGCTCCAGATGCAGCTCAGCACACTCAAGGCTCAGTGCTCCCCAATCCTTCCCTCTGTGCCCCTGGAAGAATTACAGATCAATTATATCTCTCTTTACTTCTGTTTTTTTAAAAGATTTTATTTTTAAGTAATCTCTCCACCCAACGTGGGACTCAAACTCACAACCCCAAGATCAAGAGTCACATGCTGTATCACTGGAGCCAGCCAGCTGTCCCTTTCTTTACTTCTGGATTCTGCTAGAGCCTAACCATTCTTCTCACACATGGCTGCAGCCACAACCAACTGACTAGACCCCATACTACAAATAAAACCTATTTACCGTCCTGACTCTAGATATTTTTTTCACATGCCACATAAACCACCTGGTTCCTAAGATCTTCTGAATCCTTCTTCCTCTCCTTTACAATCCCTTTTATCTTCTGTCTTCTCTATGAAGTTTTCTCAAATCAAGAACATTTTTAGCAGAATCACACAATCAATTAAGATAGATCTATTACACATATTATAAATTTCAATTCAATATTTATTGAACTTCTACTTGACATGCACCAAACTGTCACAGAAACTATAAATGCAAATAAAATATTTCATGGTTCCTTCCTGGCCTCAAAATATTTTCAAACCAGTAGGGAAGGGTGTATACTTACAAAGAATTATAATAGAGTATAAATACAACAGCTTAAGTTATTTTGATAATAGAGAACACTCAAAACCATTTCCCACAAGAAACTAGTATGGAAGAGGTCATGAAAGAATAAAATAGCAAGGTTTTTTATGAACTACACTAGATTCAATGTCATGGGAGTATAAGATTCCACAGGAGCAACTGCTACAATGAGGCAGAACAACTGGGTAGGTTTCAAGTCTTTAAGCAATTTGTGCATATATCTTAGAAAATCAATTTTGCATATGTGGGAGGCACTGGAATATTTAAGAAGAAATGTCACATAAACAAGGTATAACAGACAAGAAAAGAGAAAGAATAGAAGTAGAAAGAGCAGGTGGTGAGCTAAGCACATTCGTTAAAGAAGTGGGAAAAGATGACCCGAACTAATGTAAAAGGGGTGGGAGACGGAGGGCACATCTGGGAGTTAATTACAATCAACAGCACTTAATAATTGATTGGATAAATGTAGTTGTTATGTGCAATAAAGAGGAATTAAGGATGAATCTGAAAGCGAAACAACCATAACACACACACACACACACACACACACACACACACACACACACACACACGTGCACATACACATACACGCACCACCAATTAAAAGAAAGAAATCTGTCTGGCATTTCAAAGTAGGAATCTCTTAAGCAGAAAACCCAGCTTTGTTTCTGTATAATTAGACTACAATCATCTCAAGAAACATTTTCAAATTCTCAAAAAAATAATTTCACTTTAACTTAAGAAGTAATTAGTAAATAACACTAGATTTTTTACTACTCAAGATGAGTGTCACAAAACCAGTAATGCTTAAGCCTCCCAACAGGCTGGGGATCATTGGCTTTGTGAAGATGGGTCACATTTCTTCTACATCTGTCACTGCTGTTGATTTTTTTAACACACATCACAAGTATTCAATGGTCAAAAAAGCTTTAATTGCTAGGAGAGTTCCACCATCTTTAATTTAGTATCTACATAGTCGCATGTAGTCACTCTCATGTTCAGATGTCACATATACCTTATACATATGATGGCACAGCACTTGTCATGAAAATACAATATCTAGAAAAGGTGAATTTTCAAGTTATATATATGTGTTTGAGTGTAAAAATAGTTGCCCCAAACATGCATTTTTAATCATTTTATTTTTTCTCAGGTTCTCCTATATTTTCTTTTTATTTTTTTTAATTCCAATATAATTAACGTACAGTGTCACAGTAGTTTCAGGTGTACAATATAATGATTCAACAATTCTATACGTGACTCAGTGCTCATCATGATAAATGTACTCTTAATCCCCTTTACCTTTTTCACCCAGACCCTCACCCACCGCTGCTCTGATAACCACCAATTTGTTCTCTTCAAATATGCATTTTTTTATTATTTAAATGGAATAAAAAAGCTAAAACAGAAAGTATGTGAAAAATTTCTGTGGCCATATTTGGCAAAGTTTGGCATGTCTATAAAGAAAGCAGCATAGCTTAGTGGTGAAAAGCAAGTGCTGTAGCACCCAGCAAAACTTGGTTCATGCCCTTGCTCTCTATGACCTTGTAAAATTGCTTAATCTCCGGCTCTAGTTTCCACATCTATAAAATTAAAAAGTAACTGGGGCCCCTGGGTGGCTCAGTCGGTTGAGCGTCCAACTTCGGCCCAGATTTGGGCTCTGTGCTGACAGCTCAGAGCCTGGAGTCTGCTGCAAATTCTGTGTCTCCCTCTCTCACTCTGCCCCTCTCCAGCTCACTCGCTCTCTCGCCTTCTCAAATATAAATAAAATTTAAAAAAATTCTTTTAATTTTTTAAATGAAATAATAACCTCCATCTTACAGGTCTGTAGTACTAAAAGAAACAATTGACATATAGGTTAAATAAAGAAAGCAGACAGGAAATGGTAGGAACTATTAAAATTCTTTTCAATGCAAACAATATGACAATTTTCTCCATATATTTCCTAGATAATTAAAAATGGGGAGGCAGCCTTGAGTGTCAGCTGAACTTAATAACTACAAGAAAAGAATACATGAAGGCAGGAAAAGGCAACTTTACACTGCAGAAACCTAGGGAACACTCCTCTTTCCAGGTTATCAAGATTAACGTGTCCAGTGATAAGTCATATTGATAGCAGGTACCTGTGATGTGATGTGATGTGATGTGATGTGATGTGATGTGATGTGATGTGATGTGATGTGATGTGATGTGATGAGAAAGGCACTTCACCTCTGTAGTATTCTTCCTAGTCTTTCATGAGAAAAAATAAGATAAATCCAAATTGAAAGGCATTCTCTAAATAGCTGATTCTCATCAAAACTGTTAAGATCATGAAAAACAAGCAAATATTGAGAAACTGTCACAAACCAGAGGAGACTAAGGAGACAGACACAATGACTAAATACAACACAGCACCTTGGATGGGATCATGGACTTAGAAAGGGGACACTAGTGGAAAAAACAGCGAAGTCTGAACCAAGTCTGGAATTTAGTGAATAGTAATCCAGTTAAGAACTAAAGGTTTTTTTTTTTTTTTCATTTTGATAAATGTACCATGATGATGTAAGATATTAAAAACTATAAAAATGAGGGGCGCCTGGGTGGCTCAGTCGGCTGAGCGTCCGACTTCGGCTCAGGTCATGATCTCACAGTCTGTGAGTTCGAGCCCCACATCGGGCTCTGTGCTGATGGCTCAGAGCCTGGAGCCTGCTTCCGATTCTGTGTCTCCCTCTCTCTCTGTCCCTTCCCTGCTCATGTTCTGTCTCTCTCTGTCTCAAAAATAAATAAAAACATTAAGAAAAAAATTTTTTTAAAAACTATATAAATGAATAGTAAGTGTATAGGAATTGCCTATACTATCCATTGCAAATTCTCTATCTAAATTTAAAACTATTCCAAAATAAAACGTGTAATAAAAAGACAGTAGTGGGGAGGCCATAAAATGTAGAAAGCATGTGACTCAATTTACCTAAAACATGCTTAAATATTAAATAGATGCATACCACAATACTGCTGAATTTGAGCCTTCATTATTTTTGAATTCTGATCATTTCACGAGACAAGTCTTAATCCACATCTATCTAATCTAGTAAAACATGTTAGTACAATGCCAAATAATAGGGATAAAAATATAAGATTTTAGGGTTTAACAGTTTTTAGTCTTATAAGTGAAAGCACTTGGATATGTCAGCATTAATGCATTTTTTTATGAACCACCCACTACCAAGAAGTATTTTCATAGCATATTAAAATATGAAACATAAGAGTGAATCCTGAGAAACTTAACAGAAGTCTATGGGGGAGGGGAAGAAAAAAAAAGAGGTTAGAAAGGGAGAGAGCCAAAGCATAAGAGACTCTTAAAAACTGAGAACAAACTGAGGGTTGATGGGGGGTGGGAGGGAGGGGTGGGTGGGTGATGGGTATTGAGGAGGGCACCTTTTGGGATGAGCACTGGGTGTTGTATGGAAACCAATTTGACAATAAATTTCATATTTAAAAAAATTTAAAAAACAAATATGAAACAGTATATAGCAGTAACTAAAATGCTAACTATAAGCAGATAAAAACTAAAGGCCCCTCCCAAGTTGGTTTATGTTGCAAAGAGAGGATGAATATATTAAACAGATTAACTAGCTTGAAGTAGCACTTCTCTTTCTGAGTGCAAGTTAAAATAAAACAAAAACCCCAGGACTCTGAAATCTGCCCGTAACAGATACTTTCTTCAAAGTCTGAGCAGTGAATACCCACTGGAAGTAACCCATCACTACCTGATTTATAGCCCAGAATGTAAACAATTCCCGTGTGTGTGTGTGTGTGTGTGTGTGTGTGTAAATTTTCATATTTTGCTTCAAATTATCAGATGTGGTACAATACCCGCACGTGGATTTACAGTTATCCCTTAAACATTGTGAGTCAGTCTCTCTAAAGGCCTCTCAAGTTTGTTTTCTACAGAGTTACACTAAACACCCACCAGAGCTTAAAACGGGCATTTCTTTTAGGATGCTTACAAAGATACTAACTCTCGAAGGTTAAGGGCAATATGTTATTGCTTCTGTGGACAAACGGCACCCTGGTTACAGGAAAGACTTGCTTTTCTGAGACTATCTCTAGAAAAAGGTTATACTTTAATATTCTCCAAGTTAAACTAACACAAAAGTTGGAGCAAAGTGGGATACTCTGCTATGGCTAGAGGGAGTTAAGTGAAAGAGGGAAGATAATTCACTTTCAGGTACACTCTACAGAATAAAATGATAGAAAATTTTTCAGGATAGGAAGGGTCTAAGTAAAAGCACAGAAAAACAAATGTGTTTCAGGTGTATATTCTTTAAAAAATCTTGACATTTTAAACAGAATACATATTAAAGTATGCACTCACACTATCCACAATATATTCTTCCTGACATATACATCCTCACCAAATACCTGCTCAAAATTATCATTTACAAAACAGATAGGAAGCATGCATTCATCCAATAAATACTGAGTGCCCGCTGTGTGTTAGGTTTGTGCAAAGAAGTAGCACTATTTTCATTTCATAGAGCTATGCTCCTTCCATTAAGAGAGCCTCCAAGGACAAATCCTTTATCCACAATTCTAAAATCTGTGTTTTAATGGAGGAAAAAAGAAAAAAAAAAAAAAACACCTACCACCAGAAGTCCTGACAACTTTGACATGTTAATGGAAATCTTAGAAATACTGTAATGGAAAGAAATTATTGCATCAGAAAGCAGCAGGCCTGAAATAATAAGAGGGAAATTTAGAAATTGCTGTGATTACTAAAATGCAGTATTAGCTTAAGGAAAAGGAATCAAGTAATCAAAAGTACATAAGGCACAATTTGTTGGAGGTTAAGGATATTGGATTTTTGCTTCCTGAATTAAATCTGACAAGCTCAGTCAAAGCATTCCAACTAAGGCTGTACAGACCCCAGACATACAGAGGAGAGCTTTTCTACTTGGTAAAACTGATGAAAAGACTCTAGTACCACAAATATCATTCCAATCCATCTTCCATGATGTTCTGAGGTCAATAATTGAGCTGTTTGGCAACTGGGCTATGACTCTATGCAATGTGTTTTCAATTCGCGCAGAGGAAAAGAACATAGAGAAGTGACACTAATACAAAGACAGATGATTTTGCCTTTTATAGCATTCTGTTTTCTGAAACAAAGGTAACTATGATTATAGACTCTTTAAAGTAAGTCATATCTTAAAAATAAATCCCAGGGTATACTCATTCAAAGTACTAAAATATTTCAAGTTTCAAAAGAATTCACTAATTATCTGACAAAATTTTATTCTGTTCAATGGAAGAAAAAATATATAAAACCCATCTGTAGCCATGGAACCTATAAATGACATAAATAAAAATCAAACTATAAGATACTATACCTACTCTTCCAGGACCAGAAGACTTCTGAAGACTAGGCATTCAATTCAATCACAAGTGGCTCTTTCTCTTCTTCTTCCTCCCTTCCCCCAACATATAATATCATTATTATCATTTTCATTATTGCTAAGAATTTGCTTTAATGGCCACTCTAAGCTATCCTTCACAATCCTGTGGCTAAAAACAGTATGTCAGACAATGAATTACATACCTGGCTGACTGAAGCCAACTGCCATATACTTATTGGAGTTTAATGCTGGCCATAATGAGCTTTTGATACACCTACAAATCCTAAAACCTATGCCTAGTCTTCTCACCTATCCATGGAAGTCTCAATACAACCTTAAATTCCAAAAATGGTGTTACTTCCCAATGCCCCAGATCTCCTCTCTAGAGATTTCCCAATCTCCTGGACAATCTCCACTCCTTAAATAATGTTTTTTACAATATTGGTGGTGAAAGACATGCATGAAATTAACAGTGATACTAGTTTGAAGGTAATAAGTGCATCAGTGCAACAGATACATGCAAAATTTGCCAGTCTGATTCAGGGTGGGGGAAAAAAAGAGGTAGCACTTAAACTGAGCATTAAAGAGTAAAAAAGATGTAATAGATGGGGGAAAAGAAGACAGGAAAACAAGAAGTTAAACCGCTCAAACAAAATACCTAGCATGTTTCATTTGCCTAGGAAAGGTCTTTGGAGAGTTATCATGAAAAAAAAAAAAAAAGACACTACAAATTACTATGAAGCCAGATCTTAAAATGCCCAAACACATAATTAGGCATTAATATGTTAAAAATGGGAGACATTTAAGTTCCAAAGAGAATCAGTAACTTCCATGACTATGTGAGAAAATGCTAAGGGAGAAAAGGCATTAGAAGCTGAAGAAACAGAGATGCTAACCCATGGCAATAGCGGTAGAAATGAAAGGTCAGAATGGAAAACAGAAGTATGTTGAAGATTTAATTACCAGGATTTGAAAAATGAGGAGAAGAAAGTGGAACCTTACCTATTTATGCTCTAGTCTGTGTAAAAAGTAGCTATCAACCTACAAGAAACACAGAATAATTGTAAGGCCATCATAAGAAAGGTTTGGATCTAACCACGCTAAATTCTATAGAATAAAGAGGTGGAAAAGCCCATCCAACAGAAAAAGAGTTCCCTTCAGAGCTAAGGAAAATAGACAGGACTATCTGTGTACTTTAGACAGTGACGAGCACAAAACTCAGAGCTAAGCCTTGGGTGTGGGTAGAATCACCCAAGGGGAGAATGCTGAACCAATAAAAAATGCCAATACCAGAAATTTAATGAGCTTATATATTTAATTAATGAGTAAACAAAGAATCAAAGAAGAAAACCAATGGGGGAAACATCAATTAAAGAAATAATGCCAAAGGTTCAATCTCCTAGAAGGCAAAAGGAATGAAACTGTCCCAAAGTGGTTGAAAAAACAGTTCTAGAAAGATTGAAGTCTGGTAGAGCTCATGAATTTAGCTGACTTTGACAAAGGAGTCAAAATGAAGTATGAAACAAAAACTCAAATGCAAAAAGAATGGCAGGAAGAATGGCAGGAAGGAATAGAAAAGGACAGAGGATATTATAAGACCAAAAAAAAAAAAAAAAAAAGACAAATGATGGGCTAGGGCTAGGACTGTATAGGAAGCAAGAGAAAAGGGGACAGGTTAGTCCAGGAGAGAAGTGTGGATGTCTTCTTCTCTAGATGAGGAGGGGGATACTTCTTACATATACAGTAGCACATCACATTTAACTGATGGAGCATTGAGAATTTATACAGCTCTTTTGAAAAGTGGTGATGGCAAATGCAGCTGTAGGTCAACTTCTATAATTGTCACTGGTGATGCCTAGACTGAGCACTGTATAATAGAAAAAGCCACTACCCACTTTCTAAAGAGCTTACAAAAGACCCTCTGGGAACGCCACCAGATTGGGCCTCTTATGGGCGACTGTCTTTTGTATCTGATTCATTAAATACTTCCTACACAAGCACATTGTTCCACTGTTCCAAAATAACACAATTAAAATTTTTAAAAGGCATATCTGAACTTTAGCATGTCTTGAATTAAAATTACTTTCTAATTTTGTAATTAAAAATCTTAAAATCAACTTAAATTTCCCAGATCTCTTTTTTGAGAAAAGGCAAATCTTTATTAACCCTAATGTCATGATTTCTTAAAGGTAGAGAATTTCAGTTATGAAGATAAGGCGGGGGAAAAGCCTAAAAACTTTTTTATGTTTATGAGTTCTCATATAAAGAATATTTCTAAGCATTCTGTTAAGGCTTGAAGAAAGAAAGGAACCTATCTGCACAATGAAAAAGTTCAGTTAGGGGCACCTGGGTGGCTCAGTCAGTTAAGCGTCCGACTTCGGCTCAGGTCATGATTTTGCGGTTCCTGGGTTCAAGCCCCGTGTTGGGCTCTGTTCTGACAGCTCAGAGCCTAGATCCTGCTTCAGATTCTGTGTCTCCCTCTCTCTCTCTCTCTCTCTCTCTCTCTCTCTCTCTTTCTCTCTCTCTCTCTCTCTCTCTCTCTCTCTCTCTCTCTCTCTCTCTCTGATCCTCCCCCATTCACACTCTGTTTTTCTCAAAAATAAACATTAAAAAAATTTTTTAAGTTCAGTTAGATACAACTGCAAGAATATTTTCATGTTTATAAGGCTTCCAAAAGAGATCTTTAAAATCACTAATAGATGTTTATCTTTTTTTTTTAACGTTTATTTATTTTTGAGACAGAGAGAGACAGAGCATGAACGGGGGAGGGTCAGAGAGAGAGAGAGAGACAGAATCTGAAACAGGCTCCAGGCTCTGAGCTGTCAGCACAGAGCCCGACATGGGGCTTGAACTCCCGAACTATGAGATCATGACCTGAGCCGAAGTCGGACGCTTAACCAACTGAGCCACCCAGGCGCCCCTAGATGTTTATCTTTCTGGAGTGGGAGTAGTTGGACGTTATTAATTCCACAGGCCCACACTGTGGTCTATAATTTTATCTTTTCCACTTGAGTTGATCCATGTTTTCTCCCTAATCTGGAATAAAGCATCCCAGTGTGTGAACATACACACTTTCTGCTCTCCAGCTCATCTATGTCTCTCTTCTTTCCATACAGGGCCCCTAAAACTCGGTGGGCCCCTCTTGGCTTTATCACTTGTGGCCAAACTTCATGATTTGTTTCTGTATAATAAATAACCTTAAGAAACTCAATCTTTTAAATAAGAATGCACATTTCTCTTCCAAGAAATGAAGAATGTATCTGTGGTGGGAAGAATACTTTCCACAACCTCCAAGGCAGAGGGCAGCTAAAACAAATGAACTCACAGGATTAAATGAAAAATAAATTAGATTGCGTGCAGACTACCTATCATTGTGCCTGGCATAGAATAGGTATTCAACAAATTACATCCTTCATTCTTCATGAAATTGTAGTCATCCCTGTCAAGTATTTTTGGATCCCCTTGGAACAAGTACTATTAACTAAACATACAGCTTATGGGGTTGACTTCATTTTAGCACACCCTCCTTGCCACAACTACCCGCCACCCCATTGCCCCAATCTCTACCACCAACACACACGCACGCGCACACAGACACATCTCAGGTCTGGGATCTTAAATGAAATTCATGAGAGACAAAGTAAAGGGAATTTTATTTTCTTAGTTGCTATTAAGAAAGAGGAAAGTTATAGCTCCCATGGGCTTTACTGTGATAATGAACACCCGGAGTGACCAATAAATCTGAGTAAAAGCTCCTCTACCCCTACCCACTGCTGGCATTTAAGATATCAAGCTGACATACTATTCAATTCTTTACCAAATGGACTATTGCAAGCTATTTCACTCTAAATCACATTCTTGAAAACAATCAAATTATGAATTAATCCCTAAAGACTGGAAGATTGCAAGTCACAAAATAGTACAGAAACTTGCAATTAGGATCACAAACAGCAGATTGGAGAAGAGATACCAGAAACAATGCTACATGATTAGCTATAACCAAAGGGAAAAAAACAAGTATAGATAGATGTCCCTGAAGATAATCCATGAACACAAAGCAAGTTACAGGGGTGTAAAATACAAACTGTGAGCCTCCTAGAAACAGTCTATTAAATTCTAAAGAAGCAAACGAAACCAATAGTTCAAAGGATGTTTGACTAAGTAGTACACTAAGAGCTTTTGCATATGCTGCAAGAGCATTTTGAAATAAATGAGAAGTCATGTACAGCCCTTTTGCATATCACCCTTCCACTTCTCCATGTCTTCGCTCGTTTTCAAACTATTTAGGGCCAGTCAGCAGCGGCCAGATCAGGCTCACAGTTAATGCCAACTTTTGAGAATGTATATAAATTCACAAACAGTAACCTGGTTTGTATTTCAACTGTTAAGTTACTCTAACGGAAATACTTTGTGTTGAAATGGGCTGTGCCAAAGCACATGACAAGATAAGTCATTTCCCCAACGCACAATCCTAGAGCCTGTGATCCTAGAGCCTGTGAATCCTTCTTGATAACTTACATACTCTCAACAAAATTTTGTGTTCTTGATGCAGCCATTATGTTGACATGTCACAATTTTACAGATGTCCTTGAACAGCAGGATTTTGTCTGTGGCTACTGGGTCCACAGAATGTTTTTTGTTTGTTTTGTTTTGTCTGTGGGAAGAAGAAAGCTAAATGTAGTAAATAAGCCATTTACTTTCATTTTTTTTAGAAAAGTTGCTTTTAGATTTTTAAATATTTTAATGAATCTGAATGTTTTCATCAAATAGGTTTGTAAACACAGACATAGTCTAAGTTTCCAACGTCATTTGTAAAAACCCAAAACACATTACTGTGATTATAGTGAACCCCTTCAGTCATCAATTCCCACCTTTACTTACTCATTGAAGATTTATTGTGCACTATGTGCCGAACACTGTCCTAGGCACTGAGAAACAATGTGTGGCAGGAGATCTACCTTCAAATGGATTACACTCTAGTTGGGAAGATAGATACTGACCAAATAAACTTGACATACATACAGATATAAAATTATAAATTTTGATTAAGTGCTGTTCAGGAAAAGGACAGAATATTCTAGAAAGACGAACCGTGTTGAGTGGCGGGCTCAGGATGAAGGCCGGTTAGCTCAAATCTGACAAAGTAGGAGTGGCAGCCCAAGAATGGGGAAAGAATATTTTAGACAGGAAAATATCAGAGTGTTGAAAAAAACTGGAAGACGGCCAGAATGAATTATATAATCAGAACAGCGCTGCATTTGAAATCAGAACACCTGAGTTCTATTCTAGTGGCGCCAATAATTAACAGCATGAGACAATGAGGAAGTTGAGAATAAGGAATCTTCCAACTCTAAAACCCCACGCTTTCATGAGTGATATTTACCTCAAAAATTGGGAAATGGTATTTTATAGAAAATAAAAGTAGGGGTGCCTGGGTGGCTCAGTCGGGTGACTGTCCAACTTCAGCTCAGGTCATGATCTCACAGCTCGTGGGTTTGAGCCCTGTGTGGGGCTCTGTGCTGACAGCTCAGAGCGTGGAGCCTGCTTTGGATTCTGTATCCCCCTCTCTCTATGCCCCTAACCCAATCGCATTCTGTCTCTGTCTCTCTCAAAAATAAATAAACATGAAAAAAAATTTTTTAAGAAAATAAAAGTATCCTACTTGTTTAAAGTATTAATTTTATATAAACTACATTAATATTCTATTAACCAAGAACTAATAAAGAACACCCTCACATATTTTCCATATGTAAATAGAATTTTAGAATAAAAAATACTGCAGCATGTTAAAAATAAACTCACTTCAAATATTTAATAATTCCTTGAACCTTTAAAATGTTATTACTAGTTGTTACTAATGCACATATGTCTCATTCACAAAGTTATACTAAAGTAAAATCATGTTCCTGTCACTATATATGGAATAAAAATGTGACTAAAAGAGAAAAATAAACATAGCCAAGAATTTTAATTCCTCAGAATTTATCACTGACAAGAAAAAATCATTCTCAAGAATTGTAGTCTCCAGGTTTGTTCATTTCCCATAACATGTCCAGAAGATAATAATCATTAAAGAAAAAATTTCAGTAAATTAATCTTACCAAGATTGTGGTATTTTTCTTCAGCTGGAACTCTTTACCCTTCTTATTAGAGACAGAATTCTATGAAATCTTGAGGTATCTACTAAAATCAACCGACTTCATTTTTTTAAAGAAGAAACTGTATTCCAGAATGAAAAGGTCATACTCTGGGTCAGAAATGAGACAAGGCTTGTTTGATGATATTGCTAAACTTACTTCCCCATTACTTTGCCACCTTTCATTCATCTCCCTCCTGCACACTACTAGGCTTTAAATAAGTCTTCCTCGCTGCGATAAGATTATTTTGTTTAGGAAATTATTAATAGTCACTTGATTTCATATTACTTCCTAGGCCCTTCTCTGATATTCCTCAAATTTAGATCATAATCTATACTTGCTGTGACAAAGGATAAAATACTTCTTCTAAAACGGAGATGGCCAACGGAGGTTAAAAGATAAATGAATGTCCTAATAAAATTCAGTGCACATTCAGAAAGTTTATAAAAAGAAAAGAAAAAGAAAAAAAATATAATTGAGTCCCTTATACAAAAAAATACTGATGAAAAGTTAGGTAAGCCACATACCATAAATTAATCATTATTAATAACAAAACCTGCTCATTAAGTAATTTTAAATTGGGGAAGGCGGTAATAGGTGGAGATGTGACACACATGTTGTCAATTTTCTTACACTATGTCCGTCCAATCTTTAATTATTTCCTTCTGACTTTTTAATTTTAAGTGCTTTGGCCTAGAAGAATAGACAAAAGATCTTAAACAAAAGATCTAAAAGATCTGGATGAACACAAAAGGAATAGAAACTAGACTTCCCCACAATCTACAACTCATCTCCTGCCCCACAAGGTAAGAGGTTTCCTAGGTTTTCTGAAGACTGAACCCTCAGATAACTATAAATCTAGGGAAAATGAAAAACTGAACTGTGCCTCTCAGGGATTTACCAAGCAAAGCCTCAGAGTTCTTTACACCCAGCATAGTAAGAGAAGTAACCAAATTAACTTGGATGCATCTAAAAGTGATGGATCTGAAGGGGCTTTGCGCACAGGGATGGAAGGGGAAAAAAATGGCAGCAACCAGTTTACTTCTTTAAGGCTGAGATGAAATGATGGACATATCAACAGTTGACAGGCAGATGTATGGCCAGGGAAGATCAGAACTTCTGTCCTCCCAACCCTGTGTAATCTCTGCCCTGTGTCACTATCTCTTACCTCCCATCCCCAATCCCTTGGGCAAAAGGCAGGGAAAGCTGGAATCCAATGTCATTCCATTTTTGTCACTCCGAGGTATGGAGACCTTAACTAAAAATTCAATTCAACAACAACAACAGAAATATTATCTGTGGATTGAGGCTGTAATCTTTTGCACAAAGGACACTGCTAAATGCTAAAGGTACGATTAATTTATGAAAACATTTATTCCTTTAAGTTGGTGTTAGAGTTAGGAGACAAAGTACAGGCACAACAAAAGTAAACAGAAATATAAGGAAACTCATGCAATGTAACAAGACCGAGAAACTAGAAGATGGTTGCAACTCCCAAATGTGCCTCCTTTCAGGAAGAATATATGAGCTTAATGTTCAAGTCTTCAAAACTATTGTGCTGTAAATGCTTTCAAATCATGTGTCTTCATTCACATTATTGGCCCCTTGAGCCTACTAAACACGTCAAATCTTCCAGTTGTCTTATAGCTACACTGACTCTTTTATATCTGCCAGATGGAGTAACTATACACTAATGAATACAGAGCAATGTATGAGAAAAGCTGGAGTGACAGGACTAGAAAATGTGCCTCTCTACTTGAAGTAGTTAGATCAAGCATCTTTTCAAAAACCACTAACCTAAATACGACATATTTAATTCTAGGTAGAAAAAAATCATAATGATACTTATGACTTGACATGATTCACAGAAGGGTCTTGAAATTCCATCAAAGCCTGGCACTGAATGTGGAGCTATGTCAGCAAACATTAACTTAGAGATTATACTTATATTGAACTAAACAAACAGCTGTGGGGAATAAATTATCTGCTATTTTCTTTTCTGGATTCTAGAAGTCAGAAAAGAATTATAATGATATCATTGGTAGAATGTATTGATTTCAGATCACACTCACTATAGATGCCAATCTGTGAGCATGGTCATTTTCTTAGAAAATCAGCTCACTCTGCACTCCATGGAGTTCTCTGCTTATCCAAGCTCCAGAAAAGCTCAACTAATTATGCAAGATGATTACAAATGCTATCACTTAAGAAAAAACAAAGTACCAAAGATATTTTTAAATGTATGATCTCAGGGGCGCCTGGGTGGCTAAGTCGGTTGAGCGTCCGACTTTGGCTCAGGTCATGATCTCGAAGTTCGTGAATTCAAGCCCACGTCGGGCTCTGTGCTGACAGCTCAGAGCCTGGATCCTGCTTCAGATTCTGTGTCTCCCTCTCTCTGCCCCTTCCCTGCTCATGCTCTGTCTCTCAAAAGTGAATAAATGTTAAATAAAAAAATTAATGTATGATTTCATAAAATGACCATACAGATAGGAAACAGAGAAAAAGGAGGGGGTAGTTCAAGGTTATACAAAATATCATCAGTAAAAACAGATGACAAATAGATGATGAAAATGTGTATTGTGCAAAGAGAGCATCAATTGGAGCATAAAGAAAAAATAAGCAGCAAAAATAAGCAAACATGAAAACAGGAGAGAAATTTAATTATAGGATCACTTGCCTTAGATATTTTTTATTTTAATTCCACTAGAGTTAACATAGAGTGTTATATTAGTCTCAGGTATACAATATATGGCCTTAGATATTTTTAAAGAAGGTGGATTTTACCATTGGTATATGTGGCAAAAACAAATTTAATCCTCTTTAGCTCTATAATTCTGGGAAACTATCAAGTGTTGATTAATTCATAACCAGTGTTGTGTGTGTGTGCACACACACGTACTCTCTCATCATGTCTGTATACTATATATATATATATATATATATGTATATGTGTATATATATATATATATGGCACTTGTGTGTGTTAATGTACATTTGTATCGTGGCTCTCTGCTTTTCTCTGTGTATGTCTGCCCTGTTCTACCCTAAACATTCCAGAAAGAGTCAATAACGACACCTTTTTGGCAGGACCCTTCCTGTAGACTCAAGAGTAGCTAACAATTCTACAGATAGAATACTGTGGGTACAATGCTCACTTCTGGATCAAGAACATATAGCACAGCACTCCCAAGAGGGGAGCTGGGTGTAAAGGCACTATAATTTAGAAGTGGCTGTGTGGAGGGCAAATCAATAAAATTGATTGGTACAAATTAATAAAATATGATTTGCACTCTTAACACAAGTATAAATGCCTTGCAGACAGGGGCAATTCATGTGTTTCTGTTCTATTCCTGTATTCTAGACTTAGCACAGTTTAAGAACATAGTAACCAATCAAGAACTAGTCGTGGAATTGAATCAAGTTCAACAGAATAAGATGCATTTTACAATATGTCCGAAGATATTAAAGGGGACAAAAAGGAACTCAACCAGACAACTGGGTATATACGAGAAACTGCTGGACAAGCCATGTAGCAGCAACCCTATGTTTTAATAACTTAATGGAAAATCAGAAATAGCAATTACATTGCTCATTCTTTTTCTGATGCCTGATAGCTCCCGTATCAAGAACAATGCGTAAAACTAAACTCATGCAATTCAGGAACTCTCTTTCACAATAAATCATTCTTTGTTGCTTTTATTCAAAGAAATAAATACATAAAATGATGCTTCTTATAAATTATTTTCCAAACCATTAGGAAAAATGGAATTTGAGTTTTACTGAACTACTAGGAAAAGAAAGCATTTTTATAAAGGACATGATTAAAGAGACAATTAAAACCATTCTGTTTATGAAAATGTGTTTTTATCTTTATCAGAAAATTGAAATTTATTTACAGCAGTAGATAATATAGTTATTATTTCATGGTGCTTAATTTTTCACCATGAATAACAATTTTCTCTAAGAGAAATTATACAGTGGCTTAAAGCTGCTCCTCATAGCTCCTTAATTTTAAATCACTATTTGAAACAGTAAAAATATAGTTTCATAAGAAAACCTGGAGAACAAATCAAATGAGATAATTGGAAAAATACAAAAATATAATTTATCACATGGAGTTTAGAGATGTTTGTTAATAATGACAGTGGAAGATAAATAATGGTTCTTTTCTTCTCCATTTAACAATTTGCGGGTCTACATTAAAACCTGAAACAGGGAGGGAGCCAAGATGGAGGAACAGCATGGAAGTTTTTTGTGTGTCTCATGTCCATGAAATACAGCCAGACCAACACTAAACTATCCTGCACACCTAGAAAACTGATCTGAGAATTAACACAACAATCTGCACAACACGAACCACAGAAGTCAAGAGTACGCGGTGTGGAGAGGTGAACTTGGGAAAAGAGAAGCCGCAGAGGACAGGGAGGGGCTTTTGCAGGTGTAGAGAGGATGGAGACAGCGGGGACAGTACAGGAAAAGCACCCCTCCCCAAAAGCAGCTGGAGAGAAAGTGGAAAATTGAAAACAGCCCCAGCGACTGAACTAAAAAGGGAGAAAGGAGAAAGGAGAGGGTTTAAATTCCATTAAGACTGTAAACAAGGGGAGCACAGAGAGACTGCAACTCTGCAGCTCGATACCTGGTGGTGCTCTCATGGGAAGGTTAAATCCCCAGGAGCATAGTGGAGTCCGGGAGGTTCTCAGGCCACACGGGGAGAAGCGGTTCCACTGCTGGAAGGACATTTGGTAGAGGCTGGGAGGCAACCTGGGCCCAGCAGACCCCAGAGAATGGCCACATTAGCTGGTGCTGGAACAAAGTCGTTAAGGGTGAGGCCTGGTGCCACACATGTGTTGTGATTTTCCATAATTCCTGGAAAGCTGCTGCTACACTATCTCGCAAACTTTTTCTGGGGTGAGCTGGCACCTGGCCGCAGTCTCTGGGCTTTGGCAGCAGCACCATCCTGTGAACTTTCCTGGGTGTGGCCAGCATTCAGCCATTGCTCGGTGAGACCCTCTGCAGAGGGGCTGAACCAGTCAAAGCTGCAGTCCTTCAGGAGGAAGGGGCCAGGGAAAGTAGGCGTATCTGAGACAAAACTCGGGAGAGAGGTACTACCTGGGGCTTGGTGACGGACAGTGTAAACATAGGGAGTGGATGAAAGCTGAAGACAAAGGACTGGTGCACGATTGCTGATCAGGGAGAACAGAGTTCTGATACTAGAGACTGGGTAGCTGGGTGACACCATTTTCACCGCTCCATTTTCCTCCATTTTCATACGCACCTACAAGCACCACAACAATCCACCCCAATAGGCTAGCAGCGCCACCTAGTGGAGAATGGAGCCGTTACACTAAGTTCCGCCCAACTGGGCCAACCTTGCTCTTCAAGAACAGAAGTCTCACCACCTGCTTAGTTTATGGACTATAAAGCCCTTCACAGTCTGACTTTTAGGGGAAAATGAAGTAATTTCAGTCGTATTTCAGTCTGTTAGCAAGTCCATCTATTCAATTTTCTTTTTTTTTTATTCTTTTTTCATTTTTTCTCTTTTTCAATTCTTCTTTTTCTTGAATACAGAAAGAGAAAAAATGCATTTTTATTTTCAATTTTGATTAAAAATATTTTTAATTTTTTTTACTATTTATTTTTCTTCTGTGTAACTGTTTTCAAGTTCTATTTTACTTCCATCATTTTATTTTAGTCTACTTCAGTGTATTCATTTTTTCAAATTTCAAACAAATTCTTTTTCCTTTTTTCTCTTTTTTGTTTCTTTTCTTTTTCTTGAATACAGAAAGAGAAAAAATACTTTTAATTTTTATTAAAAATATTTTTACATTTTTCTACTATATTTTTTACTTTTGTGTGAATTTTCTCAAATTCTAGTTTACTTCCATCATTTCATTAGAGTCTACATCAGTGTATTCATTTTTTCAAATATTCAAACGATTTCCTTTATTTTCTTCTTTCCCCTTCAAGCCACTATCAAGCCACACCTGGACCAAAACACACCTAGGATCTAGCATCATTTTTTCAATGTTTATTGTGTGTGTGCTTTTAATTTTTTAATTTTAATATTTTTTAATTTTACTTTTAATTTTTTTTCAATGTTTTTTATTTATTTTTGGGACAGAGAGAGACAGAGCATGAACGGGGGAGGGGCAGACAGAGAGGGAGACACAGAATCGGAAACAGGCTCCAGGCTCCGAGCCATCAGCCCAGAGCCTGACGCGGGGCTCGAACTCACGGACTGCGAGATCGTGACCTGGCTGAAGTCGGACGCTTAACCGACTGCGCCAACCAGGCGCCCCTAATTTTATTTTTTTTAATTTCAATGTCATTAATTCCTTTTCTCCTTCAAACTGACGAAATAAAGGAATTCATCCCAAAAAAAAGAGTAGGAAGAAACGACAGTCAGGGACTTAGCCAACACAGATACAAATATCTGAACCAGAATTTAGAATGACAATAATAAGAATACTAGCTGCAGTCGAAAATAGATTAGAATCCCTTTCTGCAGAGATAAAAGAACTAAAAACTAATCAGGATGAAATAAAAAATGCTATAAAAGAGCTGCAATCACGAATGGATGCCAAGGCAGCAGAAATGGATGAGGAAGAACAGAGACTCAGTGATATAGAGGACAAACTTATGGAGAATAACGAAGCAGAATAAAGAGGGAGATTAAGGCAAAAGAACATGATTTAAGAATTAGAGTGACTCATTAAAAAGGAAAACATCAGAATCATAGGGGGCCCAGAGAGGAAGAGAGAGAGATAAAGGGTAGAAGGGTTATGTGAGCAAATCATAGCAGAAAACGTTCCTAACCTGGGGAAAGACACAGACATCAAAATCCAGGAAGCACAGAGGACTCCCATTAGATTCAACAAAACCGACCATGAAAAAGGCATATCACACTTAGATTCACAAAATACTCAGGCAAGGAGAGAATCATGAAACCAGCAAGGGGGGGGAAAAGCCTCTAACCTACAAGGGAAGACACATTAGGTTTGCAGCAGACCTATCCATAGAAACGTGACAGGCCAGAAAGGAGTGGCAGGATATATTCAATCTGCTGTTTCAGAAAAATATGCAGCCACGAATTCTTTATCCAGCAAGGCTGTCATTCAAAATAGAAGGAGAGATCAAAAGTTTCCCAGACAAACAAAAATTAAAGGAGTTTGTGACCACTAAACCACCCCTGCAAGATATTTTAAGGGGGACTCTCCAAGGGAAGAAAAGATGAAAAAATACATACATACATACATACATACATACATACATACATACATACCAAAAGCAACAAAGATTACAAAGGACAAGAGAACCACCAGAAACTCCAACTCTACAAGGAACATAATGGCAATAAATTCATATCTATCAGTGCTCACTCTAAATGTCAATGGACTCAATGCTCCAATCAAGACATAGGGTAACAGAATGAATAAGAAACCAAGATCCATCTATATGCTGTTTACAAGATACCCACTTTAGACCTAAAGACACCTTCAGATTGAAAGTAAGGGGATGGAGAACCATTTACAATGCTAATGGTCAACAAAAGTAAGCCACAGTACCCATACTTATATCAGACAATCTAGACTTTAAAATAAAGACTGTATCAAGAGATGCAGAAGAGCATTATATCATAATCAAGGGGTCTGTAGACCAAGAAGACCTAGAAATTGTAAACATTTATGCACCAAATGTTGTAGCACCCAAATATATAAATCAATTAATCATAAACATCAAGAGACTCATCACTAGTAATACCATAACAGTAGGAGACTTCAACACCCCACTCACAACAATGGACAGATCATCTAATCACAAAATCAATAAGGAAACAATGGCTTTCGATGACACACTGGACCAGATGGACTTAACATACACATTCAGAACATTTCATCCTAAAGCAACAGAATATACATTCTTCTCCAGGGCACATGGAATGTTCTCCAAGAGACCACATACTGGAACACAAATCAGCCCTCAGCAATTACAAAAATATCGAGATCATACCATGCATATTTTCAGACCACAACGCTATGAAACTTGAAATCAACCACAAGAAAAAAATTGGAAAGGTAACAAATACTTGGAGACTGAAGAACATCCTACTGAAGAATGAATGGGATAACCAAGCAGTTAAAGAGGAAATTAAAAAGTATACGGAAGCCAATGAAAATGATAACACCACAATGCAAAACCTCTGGGACACAGCAAAGACGGTATTAAGAAGAAAGTGTATAGCAATACAGGCCTTCCTAAAGAAGGAAGAAAGATCTCAGATACACAAGCTCACCTTATGCCTTAAGGAGCTGGAAAAATAACAGCAAATAAAACCCCAAACCAGCAGAAGATAGGAAATAATAAAGATTAGAGCAGAAATTAATGCTATTGAAACCAAAAACACAGAACAGATCAATGAAACCAGAAGCTAGTTCTTTGAAAAAATTAACAAAATTGATAAACCACTAGGCACTTTGATCAAAGAGAAAAAGGGAAAGACCCAAATAAATAAAATCAAGAATGAAAGAGGAGAGATCACAACCAACACAGCAGAAATAAAAACAATAATAAGAGATTATGAGCAATTACATGCCAATAAAATGGGCAATCTGGAAGAAATGGACAAATTCCTAGAAACATATACACTACCAAAACTGAAACAGAAAGAAACAGAAAATTTGACAGACCCACAACCAGTAAGTAATCAAAAATCTGCTAAAAAAAAAAAAAGTCCAGGGCCAGATGGCTTTCCAGGGGAATTCTACTAACATTTAAGGAAGAGTTAACACCTATTCTCTTGAAGCTGTTCCAAAAAATAGAAATGGAAGGAAAACTTCCAAACTCTTTCTATGAAGCCAGCATTACCTTGATTCCAAAACCAGACAGAGACCCCACTGAAAAGGAGAAGTATAGACCAATTTCCCTGATGAGCATGGATGCAAAAATCCTCAACAAGATATTAGCTAACTGGCTTCAACAGTACACTAAAAAACTTATTCACCCTGACCAAGTGGGATTTATACCTGTGATGCAGGGCTAGTTCAATATCTGCAAAACAATTACTGTGTTTCATCACATCAATAAAGAAAGGACAAGAACCGTATGATCCTCTCAATAAATGCAGAGAAAGCATTTGACAAAATACAGCATCCTTTCTTGATAAAACCCCTCATGAAATCAGAGATAAAAGGAGTAAACCTCAAGATCATAAAACCCATATCTGGACAACACTAATATAATCCTCAATGGGGAAAAACTGAGAGCTTTCCCCCTAAGATCAGGAACAAGACAGGGATGTCCACTCTCACCACTCTTCTTCAACATAGTATTGGAAGTCTTAGCCTCTGCAATCAGACAACACAAAGAAAGAAAAGGCATCCAAATCGGCCAGGAGGAGGTCAAACTTTCACTCTTCACAGATGACATGATACCCTACATGGAAAACCCTAAAGATTCCACCCAAAAACCCCTAGAACTGATTCATGAATTCATCAATGTTGCAGGATATAAAATCAACACACAGAAATTGGTTGCATTCCTATACACCAACAATGAAAGCAACAGAAAGAGAAATTAAGTAATCAATCCCATTTCCAGTTGCACCAAAAACCATAAAATACCTAGGAATAAATCTAACCAAAGAGGTGAAAAATCTATACACTGAAAACTATAGAAAGCTTATGAGAGAAATTGAAAAAGACACAAAAAATGGAAAAAGATTCCATGCTCCTGGATAGGAAGAACAAAAATTGTTAAAATGTTGATACTACCCAAAGCAATCTACATAGTCAATGCAATCCCTATCAAAATAACACCAGCATTCTTCACAGAGCCAGAACAAATAAACCTAAAATTTATATGGACCCAGAAATACCCCGAACAGCCAAAGCAATCTTGAAAAAGAAAACCAAAGCAGGAGGCATCACAATCCCAGACTTTAAGCTATACTGCAAAGCTGTAATCATCAAGATGGTATGGTACTGGCACAAGAACAGACACTCAGATCAATGGAACAGAATAGAGAACCCAGAAATGGACCCACAAGCGTATGGCCCACTCATCTTTGACAAAGCAGGAAAGAATTGTCAATGGAATAAAGACAGACTCTTCAGCAAGTGGTGCTGGGAAAACTGGACAGCAGAAGAATGAACCTGGACCACTTTCTTACACCACACACAAAAACAAACTCAAAATGGATAAAAAACCTAAATGTAAGAAAGGAAGCCATCAAAATCCTCGAGGAGAAAGCAGACAAAACCTCTTTGATCTTGGCTGCAGCAACTTCTTACTCAACACGTCTCCAGAGGCAAGAGAAACAAAAGCAAAAATGAACTATTGGGACCTCATCAAAATAAAAAGCTTCTGCACAGTGAAGGAAACCATCAGCAAAACTAAAAGGCAAGCGACAGAATGGGAGAAGATATTTGCAATCAACATATCAGATACAGGGTTAGTATCCAAAATCTATAAAGAACTTATCAAACTCAACACCCAAAAAACAAATAACCCGGTGAAGAAATGGGCAAAAGACATGAATAGACACTTCTCCAAGGAAGACATCCAGATGGCTAATCAACACATGAAAAAATGCTTAACATCACTCATCATCAGGGAAATACAAATCAAAACCACAATGAGACCACCTTACACCTGTCAGAAGGCTAACATTAACAACTCAGGCAACAACACATGTTGGCGAGGATGCAGAGAAAAGAGGATCTCTTTTGCATTGTTGGTGGCAGTGCAAGCCGGTGCAGCCACTCTGGAGAACAGTATGGAGGTTCCTCGAAAAACTGAAGACAGAACTACCCTATGACCCAGCAACTGCACTACTAGGCATTTATCCAAGGGATACAGGTGTGCTGTTTCGAAGGGACACGTGCACCCCCATGTTTATGGCAGCACTATCAAAAACAGCCAAAGTTGGGGCGCCTGGGTGGCTCAGTCAGTTGAGCAGCCGACTTCGGCTCAGGTCATGATCTTGCAGTCCGTGAGTTCCAGCCCCGCGTCGGGCTCTGTGCTGACAGCTCAGAGCCTGGAACCTGTTTCAGATTCTGTGTCTCCCCCTCTCTGACCCTCCCTCATTCATGCTCTGTCTCTGTCTCAAAAATAAATAAACGCTAAAAAAAATTAAAAAAATAAAAATAAAAAAATAAAATAAAAATAGCCAACGTATGGAAAGAGCCCAAATGTCCATCGATGGATGAATGGATAAAGAAGATGTGGGGTGTGTGTGTGTGTGTGTGTGTGTGTATACACACACACACACACACACACACACACACTTTCCATACACACACACAGACACAATGGAGTATTATTTGGCAATCAAATAGAATGAAATCTTGCCATTTGCAACTACGTGGATCCAACTGGAGGGTATTACACTAAGTGAAATTAGAGAAAGACAAAAATCATAGGACTTCACTCATATGAGGACTTTAAGTGACAAAACAGATGAACATAAGGGAAGGGAAACAAAAATATAAAAACAGGGAGGGGAACAAAACATAAGAGACTCATAAATATGGAGAACAAACAGAGGGTTACTGGAGGGGTTGTAGGAGGGGGGATGGGCTAAATGGGTAAGGGGCACTAAGGAATCTACTCCTGAAATCACTGTTGCACTATATGCTAATTCAGATGAATATTAAAAAATATATTATTATGTTGAAAAAATAAACAAAAATTACCAAAAAAAAAAACAAAACAAAAAACAAAAAACCTGAAACAGAGTCAATTTGGAAAGTCTCATTCTAAGAACGTGTGCTCAAACTTTCCACTAAGAACACTTCCCTCCTAAGATGCTTTGCTTTGAATACATTTTTTTAAATTGCAAGGGGAAAAAAAAGTAGAACCACCCCAAAAGCACTGTAAATTTTGCATATGCCTCCAGAGACAAAGTTTCTCTTTATCAATTATTTAGTATGCTAATAGGCAAGTGTTTTGAAACAATTATTCTGTTTTCATTGACTGTGCTCTACAGTGAATTGCAGACAGACATGTACTGAGCTATTATTATGAGGATTACTAATCAAAACACCCAAGATTCTCTTAAATAAACTCTCTGTCATTCTCCAGGGTAATCCTAGCGCAGAAAACAACAAGAACAAGAACAACAACAACAACAACAACAACGAATCTCAGTTACAGAAACACCCTTTGCTTTATGACTTAATGCGAAAGAAAATTTAAACATTTTGGAACATTGTAGAATGGGATATATAGAATTAACTGATGCCTCTGCTATGCATATTTTTAGGAAAAATAGCATTTTCTTAAAGATTACTATTCATTGGACAATTCTACAAGAAACCCTTCCACTGACCATCTGTCCAAACTGTGTGTTTAAGTTCTGAGACATTTAAAAAGGGATTCATGCAGTTAGTTCTCAGTTGCTAGGGGGAAAAAATACGGTTCCAAATGCCATTTGAGTCACATTAATCTTAGTGATTATCCTTTGTGTGAACTTTTTTTCATAATCTGATTAGATGAAATTTGTGAAGATCTTGAAATACCATTTCATTACATCTACTCCCAAAGAATTTTTGGTGGCAGGTGTGTTTTACATAATAAGTACATATTTGCATGGTGACTAGAAATTATATTGTAATGTTTATGCATCAAATAATAAAAAGCACTAAGTAATATGATTAGCTATGTCATGAATTTCTTCCTGGGATGGAGAGGAGCTTTATGGCTTCATTAATGCTTTGAACAGTGATTCTCTTATCTTTTATCTTGAACTGATTTTTTTTTCCATTTTGCTTCCCTTATATCCTCAAGTTTCAAATAAGACCCATAATGACCATATATCATTCAGTTTTCTCAATGCAGATCAAAAGTCCATTTTTACCTGTGGCACTACCACTGGTAGAACAGATGATGGTATTAATTGTCATTACCCCAGACACAGGTGAATTGGCTCTCATATTTGCCAAGAATTCTGGTGAGTTGCCAACTGTAGAAAAGGGAAATTTAATGTACAGGATACGGATATCTCAGAAGCTTCATGGCAGAATTATGATCACAGTTGGGATGTCCTGCTAGAACAGTACAGAAAGCACTCTTCTCAAGAAGTTGTACATTAGATACTAAAAGCAAACAAAGCACCTATAAATTTTGTTCTTTACATTGACCATAACAATCTAAGATTGGAAAGAAAGTATAAGCTGTTTGCATAAAAAGTTCTTCTAATACTGCTCACAGTAGTTTCCTCCTCCATGTTGAACTCAAGGTAGATTCATGTTGAAGAGGCAGGTATTTTACACTAGAAAAGTAATTGTGTTCACATACAGGGTCAGCCCTGCATGAGTTCTGGGGCCTCTAGAGATCCACAAACTCCATGACTCTACCTTAGAACAGTGAGCAGCTGGGAGACAATCCGGGCTTCTCTATATGTTGACACCCTCCGACAATGAGGATGTCTGCACTAAGAACACCTTGTCTCCATCTGGGAAACTCAAGCAAACTAGTAAGTTGTAGATTTCCAAATGCCTATGTGTAGATTTGCAATGAGTCTTATTCAGCCACCTAACTCACTAAGCAACCAGGACCCGTCCACAGTGACCTCCCCAGTATCTTAGTTCAGAATAAGATGAACCAAAAGCCTGCAGAGTAACACATGCTTCCCAGATATGTTTCAGAAATATGAGAACAAAGGTCAGGACAAGCCAGGCAGAGCAGGAAAGTGGTGTTAGCCTCTATGAGACCTCCAGCTTCCTCTTTCTCTTCTCCTTTCTTTCTCCCTAAGCAACAATATTACCAGCTTTTATGTTTATTATTTATTTTTGAGAGAGAGAGCGAGCGAGCAGGGCAGGGGCAGAAAAAGCGGGGGACAGAGGATCTAAAGCAGGCTTCGCGCTGACAGCAGAGAGCCCGATGCGGGGCTCGAACTCATGAACCGTGAGAGATCATGACCTGAGCCAAAGTCAGACACTTAACTGAGTCACCCAGACACCCCACAATATCACCAGCTTTAAATATCTACTAATCTTAATGAGTTTCCTCTCCAAAACCATGTGTGTTTTAAAATAAACAAAACCCATGAATAACTGAATGTATCATCTTCCATAAAAATTCTCCCTTACTTGCCTAACTCAATGCATAAAAAAATAAATCTATCCAGTCACCCATCCCAGCAGACGGAGTCAGAGGAGTCTTATTCCTCTCTCACATTCAACCAATTAACAAGCTCTGACATATTTTTCTCATAAATGATTCTCAAATCCATCACTTCTTCTATACACCTATTAATCTGCCCTAGATCCAATCTTCATTATCTTCTACCTGAGAGAAAACAGCTTTCCCAGCTTCAACTGCATCCATTTTAATCCATTCTCTATTCAGATGCCAGAGGAAGGGCCTCAACAAACAGATCAGATCCCAACACTCTCTCCTTGAAAATCCTTCATTGCTTTGAAGATAAAGTTAAAAATCCTTTCACTTCTACAGAGAATCCTTCATTTACACTCATTCAGCATGTTCTGTTGACTGTCTTCTCTATCCCAAATTGCTCTGTGGCATTCTTCAGTATTTATCAGAATAGGTCATTTCTTTCATCATGACTTCTGTAAAGACTAGAGAAAAATGCACCTTCTGTCAAGTTCAGACCATAAGATGCAGTGTTCATCACAACTTGTCTATAAGTTAATTATCTTTTATCGTATTTGGTAGCACAACAGATCCATATAACGTTGGAACCAAATGGATTAATCTCATGCGTCACGCTTCTCTAGGAAAAGTCACCTAGGAATAACTGCTCTCTCTCCACAACACCCAGAGGCTACAGTGAAAGATTTCACTGTTTATTTTACCTAATAAGTTTTTTCAACTGTATGTAAATCACTGACTCTAGATAACTCTTTTTAATTGTACTTATAAACATACCTGTACTATAGCCAACAGGTGTTTTATTAGTCAGTACTTACACCTGCACCCAACTGGGGTGAGCCAGATTTTAACCCTAGAGACATCTAACCAAACTAAGATAGATTCGTAATGAAATAAGTTAGAAAATGTATCATATTCCAGAGACTACCTGGTTATTATGCAATTTTTAAGCCATGCAAAATCCTAAGTAAGTATTTGTTAGTCCTTCGTCAGTAATGTATTAAATGTGGCCATCGCAACTTTTCTTTACCATCTCCTATTACTTCTCACTCATATACTTAACATATATTGAATCCTTACTACATGTATGACAGATACTATGTTCGCTACATTTATAGTACAATGGCTTTTATTCTCTTAAGCTAAATAAAATGAAATCCAATCCCTCAGGTCCTTTTCTCTTTGTTCAACCAAGAAAATGTTGGAAAATTTATATTTTTTCACTACTTACACCAAAAACTCTTATCTGTAATAGTGACAATTCAACTTTCAAAAATTATTTTAAAAGTCACTTGTCAAGTAAATATCAAATAGGGTACATGAATAAAACAAAGAAAAGCTATTCCACAGTTTACTCAAGTATGGCAGAATGCTGAGGGAGTTGGTCAAGTTGCATTTTATGCACTAAGCACTAAGATTGTCTACGCTCCATAAAACACTTCAGATCTCATTAAAACCAAGTGAACAATGCCAATAAGAGCATCTAAGGCCAACTTTAGCTTTCTTCGGTATTGGGTTAATTTAACCTAAAAAAAAAATTCCACAGACCTTTAACTTTCAATTACAATGCCATCTTGTGGGAAATATTGAAGTAACGCAAAAGACTCATTAACATCCTGATACAATAGTTAGCAAACCACTGTGAAAACGTGGTAGATATGTGAGAACTTTACACACCAACACGCACTGTTTAGATCAAAGTTTTCTAATTCTACAAGGTAAAAATCACTCTGAGATGCAAAACTATGTTCCATACCATTGGGATCCAGCCACTACATTATCATAAGGAAGGGAGGTAGACATACCAATGTGTCATTGGCAAACTGCAACAAGGAAGAAAACATATGGAGACAAATTTGTCTAGTGTCTGCATTAACAGTCCATTTTGCAGATGATTTAGACAGAACTTGCTCAAGCTGTTCCAGGCCAGCTACTGACCTGTATCCAAAAGCTGAAGGCTTTCAGTGGCCTCAGGAAATTTACTTGTCACAAGGTATCCAGCTGGTGCATTGGGAGGTACTGGGATACCTGTATGTGATATAGGTGTTCTATATGATCCCTACGAACCATAAGTAGGCCATGTCAAATAATAATCTAGTTATGCTACGTTAATAACAGACTCTTTGAAATACAAGCTATTGTAAGGATTGGCTGAAAAGCAGCCTTATTTTAGAGATGAGTAATGGTAGTACAGTGGGGCTATGACTTGAGGTACAGAGTACAGGTGATAAATACAGGATCTGTAGCCATACTGGCTGAGCTTAAGTCTAGCCCCTTTACTTTGCTAACTGTAAAATCTTGAGCAAATTATTTAGCCTCTGTTTCAATGTTCTAATCTGCAAGTGGAAGTGATAATACTCATCTCAATGGGTTGTTATGTGGACTAAGTGAACTAACACATGCAAAGCGATCAGACAAGTGCCTAGAAGTTAATCAGACAAGTATATACAGTGAGTGCTCAAAAATGTTAACAATCATTATTACTCAAGATCATTCAGCTCATCAGTGGTAGGGTCAGAACTAGAAGCCAGTTCTCGTGACCGCTGAGTCAACTTTCCTCCCAGCCCCAACATGCCATGCCAAAGGTAACAATGACTTCGGTGCTTTGCGGGGAAGGGAAGTGTTGATAAAAATAAGAGTAATAGGTCACCTTAGCAACCATTTTTTAGAGCAACAATAGGGAATCTGGGTGGGTCAGTTGATTAAGTGTCTGACTCTTGATTCTGGCTCAATCTCCTGGTCCTAAGATGGAGCCCTGAGTCGGGCTCCACACTGAGCGTGGGGCCTGCTTAAGACTGTCTCTCCCTTTCCCTCTGCCCCTCCCTTCTGCATGCTCTCCTTCCAAAAAAATTAAAAAGTTAAAAAATAAAGAAAAAAATTAAAAATAAAAAACAGTAACAACAAAACCTGTATAAAACAGTTTTAAAACATAAGTTCCATACCTCTTATCTATCTTTCAAAGCAGTAATAACAAAAAAAGTTGCCAAGAGATGTGAAAGATACCTACCTGCATGAGAATCAAATAATATTATTTTGTTGAAAAAAATACATCTTTTATGCTGAGTTATTCTTATGAGTTATATGGCCTTGATCACTATACTTTCTTTTTAGTACATAATGACCCAAACACATTTTTCTGATAAACACAATTTTCTATGAAAAACAGTGCAAGTATGATAAATTTCCATTCCAAGAGAAGCAATTACATCTACTGTAAGCCACATCATGTGCAAATTATTATTAACCTATCTGGTTTTCCATTGTCCTTTTGTTCTATTGTTCACAACTGGCACTCATAGACTGTGTTGCTTAAATAGTTGCTTAAACAAGACTGAAGTTTATTTCTCTTATATTTAAAAGTCAGAACATGCAGTGTCCATGGCTAATAGAACAGTTCTTAAAGCTGTACTCAGACCCAGGGTCCTACCAGCTCACCTCACAGCCATCCGTGAAGGATGAGCCCTTTCTTCATGGTCCAGGATGGCTGCTAGACCTGAAATTGTAATATCCATTAAGCAGGCAAAAGAGGGAAAAGAGAGAACAGCCTCCTTAAATACGCTATATATATCTGCTCTGCTCTCATTAATAGGAACCTAGTCCCTTGGTCGCCCTGTGAACAAGTAGAGCTGGAAACTAGCCTTGTCTGAGCTGTACTTTTACTCAGGAAGACAGGGTGAATATTGGGAAGCACCCGGCAGACTCTGCCTAGGAAGGAAATCAAATAACGTGAAAGAGAAGAGCCTGCTGCAGGTGGGCAGGATTTTAGTTGTACTGTGACTAGGGGAAACTGTGGCCAAAGGATAAGTGGCTTTGTATAGGCTGTGAGCAGGTGGGAGATGTGGATTAGGCAGACTGTTTTGATCTCTGTTCATTTGTACCTTCCTGGTAAGGCACTTAGTGTCTGCCTAAAAAAATAACTTTCAGGATCCAGCAATCAGCCGTAACACCCCGGTAATAACATGTCCAGATGCAGCTCTGTGCAATTTGGGATGGTTTCCACCCAGAATCAAGAACTACAACCTGATTCTAGTTCTTTGCTGAGTTACTAGTGGCAAGTTAGAAATTGCACTTTATGTTCAATGCCAGAAAGAGTGAAAATGCAAGGTCTCGAGAGGCAGCATAGTGTAATGGCTACAAGTGTGAACTTGGGAGCCTGACTGCTTGGATTCCAATCCTGGTTCCTCTTTTTCTAACAGTGTGAGTTAGACAAGTTATTCAAGTTCTCTCTATGCCAGGGTCCTCATCTACAAAAATGGGGATAATAACAAAATCTACTTGACAGAGTTGGTGTAAGGATTAAATGAGTTTACAGATGGAAAGCATTTATAACAGGTCCTTGCATATGGTAATTGTTGAAAAAAATGTTAGCTCTTAACAACTGCAGACTTTTACTCTGGAAGAAGATAGTGCACTATAAAGTGCAATCATGCAGGTGATGGCTAAAGAGTAAAACCCATAGCCTGAAGAAGTGTTTGATGTTAATGCAGGGAGGGATCTTTTGGTCTTCTCATACTCAATCCGGAACTGAGTCTCCTTTCTACAGAGTATGATACCATAAAATCTTCCCACTTCTACAACATAATTCAGAAATAGTTAAGTGAAAATGATTGGATATCATACCGAAGGACACAGAGATAGATGTCAGAGATGAATAGTACTCTACAAAGACAGAAAAAGTTACAGGACAAAAGAAGTGGCAGGCATTTTAAGAATGTGTAAATACAGAAGGAATTACCTCAAGTTTCATACAGTGAGGAACAAAGACGGTGGGTCTATAGAAATGCATTTGAACGGTGACCGTATAAAATATAACCCTTGAATACTTTCATTGACTGTGGATTCTATGCAGCTATTATTAAACGCCCTGAAGCAGGATGTAATGTTTATAATGTGACAAAGAACAGGTTGGCAGACCCTGCAGAACCTAGATTACATGGCTACATTTCAGTTAGCCATGAAAATACTTTTCATAGAAGAAATTAAAATTTAATACCAGAACTCTAATCAGTATCATTTGGGATGTATTTACATAGGAGAACATATATGATTTTCTTCTTAAATTATATAATTTTCAGTTCATCCTGTGACTTGATAATACACATTTCGGAAGTACAGTGTTAAAGAATCTTTTCAGGTTTTGTTCTGTACACCTAAATTGGGTAGACTCCCAAAGATAATTACACTTTCCTGATGCCCACACTCAGCAAACAAGACAAGCAGCATCCCAAACAGAAGGTGCCTTCATCTGGCTGATTCACACACAAACTGTGCTACGTGCTGTATTTCTTCCAAGGAAAAGAGAGAAAAAAATCATTTCAATAAAAAATTTCCTATTTTAATAAACTCATGTGCGGTAGAAATATCTAAAATTATCATTGAGGGACACCTGGGTGGTTTCAGTCAGTTGAGTGTCCAACTTTTGATTTTGGCTCAGGTCATGATCTCAGGATTGAGATCATGTCAGGCTCTGCACAGAGCGTGGAGCCTGCCTGAGTCTCTCTGTGTCTGTCTGTCTGTCTGTCTGTCTGTCTGTCTCTCTCTCTCTCTCTCTCTCTGTCCCTCTCCCCCACTTGCACTGTCTCTCTAAGAAAAATAAATAAGATAAAATAAAATTATCATTGATAAAGTTGTTTGACATAAGGATAACCTTACATGATAAAAATGTTATATTCTTAAAATTTTACCTCATAAAGACTTTTCCTCTGTAATTCAGATGACTTATTTGAAGAGGAAAACAAAGACATATTTGAGATAACAGGTTTTGTGAATGACTTATACATAGCTTGGGGCCATGCCTGAATCATATTTATATCCTAGAATGTCACTTGACAAAAAATATACAAAAATTTATGCAAATTTTTAAAACAATCATGTAGGTCAGGACAATCCCTATCATATTTTTCACACATTCCATGTGTCTAATTGTGAATTACTGATTCCAATTTTCTGTTCAGTAAATATTTATTAGCCCCTTCTTTATTCCAGGCAGTATCTTAAATGCTAGAGAAAAAAAGGAAACTAAAACAATGTTCCTATTTTCATGGAGTTTGTATCCTATTCAATTTGTCTAAAAATCATGAAAATTTTCTAATGAGCTAGAATTTACTCATTAGAGAATTAATTCCAGAATTCTCTGCCAGATGATATTTCCCAAAATCTCTAATGAAAGGAAAAACCTAGCAGAACATCAGAAGCAGAAGAACTAAGGAATTACTGCTCCTCAAATGATGAGAAATAGTAAGATGAATTCATTCTCACACAAATGAAATCAAAGAAGTCACACAGCTCTGAAAGGAAAGGAACCAGGCTGTTCAGACTTCCTGGTCTCCACCACAAGCTGAGAGCCACCAACAAGCAAATACAGGTTTCTTGTCTAATGAGGGTTTCTTTCATGAAACTACAAAGCCTATATATCTTTTAGCAACCCAGATTACGTGAACATGACATGTCCAAGCAAATATACAGAGAAGACTGAAAAATGAAAATTTATCAACTAATTATGCCATAGGAAAGATCTAGGAATTCAGCTCCTTAAAAGAAATCCAGTCCCTCAGAACTTGTGACCCCGCAATAACAAAAGCTTCCTCTGGGTAAAGCTATAGGTGTGTCCTTAAAATATGATTACGAATAAAAAAATGTTTAGAAACACACAGTTGGGAGTTCACAGTTCTGCGGAGATGGCCACCAGACATGGCTGACTACCCTTCTGTTCCCAGCTCCACTCTCACTGCCTTTCCTGAGCCAAAGACCAGACAGGTGTTAAGTGAGGTGTTGGTTAGTCTCAAGATATGAGAACTAGTGTGGTTTTCCTCAGTTACAGATTGAGTGAGGCCTGGAGACCAGCATCAGAGAGTGCTGAGGTGAGGACCTGGCGAATATCGGAGAATGAATCTATGTGGGACAACTGCCACCTGGGCTACTCCCAACAGACAGGATTTTAAAGTAACCTCACAGCATATTTAAAGGGACCCAATAACCAAGAGAAGGAGATAAAAACAAGTAAACAATACAGACAGAAAACCACTGGAGAAGATAGCTGACAACCAACAAAAACTGTAATCAGGACACCTAAAGAGATACAAGTACAAAACAAAGAAAAAACTTGCTGGAGAAAACAATACTAAAAAAATAATTTTAAAATTACAGTTTCCACTGTAAAGGATTCAGTAGGTGAATTTAAAGAGGGTGTGGATACCTGTTTTAGTAGCTTAAAAAGTCAGGTAAAGGAAATATTTTAATCATGGAGAAAAGATACAAGGAGATAAAAAATCATGATTCATGTTGGTAAAATGCCTGAACACCAAGAACAGAAAGAAATAATATTACACGATTCCACAGACAAAGAACAAGTCATCTGCAAAAGAAAACGTGATCAGATTTGCATGTGATTTCTCACCTGCAACATCAGAAGCAAGAAGGTTTGGGAAAAACATCTAGAGACTGAAAGTCAAGAAGTGTACCCCAAGAATTCTGGACCAAGCTAAGGGGTCATTAGTCTGTAATGTAGAGCCTGAGTGTATTACCAGAACCCCCAGCTGAAATAAGAACTGAAAAAAGAGCACAAGACCTAATGATAGGAAAATGCAGACAAGAGTAAGTAATGGTGACCAATGACTCTTGGAATATTTTTACTGACAGATAAATCCAAATGGAAAATAGCGTAGTTAATGGTAATAACTATAGCAAACAATATTTAATGACTGTTTACACATCAAAAGCTATGTTTTAAGCACTTATTTTCATTTAATGCTGACAACAAACTCATAACCTTTATTTTTCATTATTTTTTAGTGTTTTTATTGAGGTCTAATTAACATACAGTGTTATATCAGTTTCAGGTGGATGATACAATGATTCAACAAGTCTACAGATAACTCAGTGCTCATCATAAGTGTACTCTTGATCTCCTATATGTGTTTTACCCATCCTTTCACCTACCTCCCTTCTGGCATCCACCAATTTGTTCTCTGCATTTCAGAGTCTTTTTTATGTTTGTCTTTTTTCTTTGTTTATTAAATTCTACATATGAGTGAAATCATATGTATTACAGTGACCAAAACTAAAAGTTGTGGGTGGAGGACTATAGAGTAAAATGTCTTGACCTAGAGAGAGAAGTAAGAGAAGAAGCAAAAGTATTCTAAATTTGTATCTGGGGTTTGTGCGGTGGTGAGTGAGGGAAACAGGTAAGGAAAGGAATTTATTTTGAAGGAAAATAATCCACAAAAAAATAAAATAAAATTATGTATATCAGTCATGTACTAAATTCTTCCATTTAAAGAGAGAAACTGCCTGAATTAAAAAGCAAAACTCAGCTATCAGCTATTAATAAGAGACTCACTAAAGTCAAAGTGATAAAGACAACGTAAAAGGATTGGTAAAGCAAAAAAATATAAATGGAAATCAAAAAATGCAAGAATAGCCAATTATATTATTGCCATAGATCAGGTGGAATTTAAGTTTTAAATAACTACACAGGCAAAGTGGAATATTGTGTAATTTATAAAAGATATAATTCATCCAGAGACATGATGCCCATAAACTCGAAGATACAAAAATATAGTAGCTAAATACATAAAGCAAGAAATATCTTTTCACGTGCCTATTGGCCAACTTTGTGAATATTCTGTGAATATCCTAAAAACATTGATCATACACTCTATATTTGTGAATATATGATATGTGAATTATATTTCAATAAAGCTATTACCAAAAAGGTATTAAAAATGAAAGGAAGAACTGACGTTAAAAATAGGAAGAACTTGGGGCGCCTGGGTGGCGCAGTCGGTTAAGCGTCCGACTTCAGCCAGGTCAGGATCTCGCGGTCCGTGAGTTCGAGCCCCGCGTCAGGCTCTGGGCTGATGGCTCAGAGCCTGCAGCCTGTTTCCGATTCTGTGTCTCCCTCTCTCTCTGCCCCTCCCCCGTTCATGCTCTGTCTCTCTCTGTCCCAAAAATAAATAAAAACGTTGAAAAAAAAATTAAAAAAAAAATAGGAAAAACTTGTAATGGAAATCACAAATAGAAGAACTTAACTTTCAAAATCAAGGAAATTCATTTAATAGACCCTTACATTCATCAATTAGAAAGGTTATAGTTTTTAGAATGTACATGGCACATTAACAAAAACAAATCATATAGTTGGCCACAAGGAAATTTTGTTGTTATTTTCCTACAAAGATCTTATGGACTAGATATGCAGACCATATTCCAATAAATTTAGAAATGTTAAATAATATTAACATATTTTAAAATAATAAATATAGTAGGATACCCCATGGATCAAAGAGGAGAGCAAAACTAATACAAATTACATGAAAAGCATATAAATAAGTAAACACTATCTGAGAATATACAGGCCATAGGAAAAGCTATATTTAGGAAAACATGGTTTTTAATGCCTTTATTATTAAAGATGAAAACATATTAACAAACATTGTATTTACAAGAAAGAAAGATTTAACAAACACTTACTTAAAAAGTTGGAAAATGAAATTAGTATAAATCAAAGCAGAAATTAATTAAAACCTGAGAGAATAAATTCAAAACTTCTATGAAGATACCAATGAAGTGGATAAACCACTGCTTAAGGAGGGGCGGGATAGCAATCTATATAGGATTCAGATTGAGAAAAGAAACATAACCAGCTATAGAAGACATTAAGATTAATGAAAACATTACAACTGAAACTATGGCAATAAATGTTTAAATGCAAAGAAAATATTTCATAGCAATATCTAAATTTCCAAGTTGGACCTAAGAAGGAGTACAAATCTTGAAATGTATCAATTACCTATGAAAAGACTGAAAAGGTGATGGAAACTCATTTAAAAAGAATCTGAATTAGATGTACTCAGCAAATTCAATCTAACCTCTAACCTTTAAAGAACAAATATTTTCCAAGTTTTAAAACACTCAACAATGTGAAAACACATGCAAAATTCTTCAGTGGATATTCAAAAGACAACGTAACTTTAATGCCAAAACCTAATCAAGATCAAACAAAATTTTAATTATTTCAATGCAAAATTTAAAATAAAATACTAATAAACAGAATCTAGTCCTGTGTAAGAAACACTAACATCCCATGCCCCATGTGGGGATTATACAAAGAGTATAAATTATTATGTTATTGGATTTCCCAAAATTGAATCACATGCATGTTTCTTCATATTTCTTAAGATGCATATGAGTGATTCAATTTTGGGAAATCCGATAACATAATCAATTTTAAGAATAAACAGAGGGAGAAAATCACATAATCATATCATTGGGGACAGGAAAGGTATTTGATATATTTCATATATTCCTAAAAGGAATTTTAATAAAATAGATATAGAAAAACATTAATGATCTATAATGACAATTACCTAACAAAATCAACAGTTAATGTGATCCCAAATATTGAAACACTAAAACAATTCCAATTATAATTGGGGATTGTATAAGGAATCACAGTAACATTTGATATTAACTTGGAGGTTCTAGTAAATATAATTAGACAAGAAAATGAAATTATCTGTAAAAATAATGGAAAAGAATATATGAAACTTTATGTGGATTTTATACTTTGAAAACTCAAGACACTCTAGATTTGAAATTATCCTTGGGGCACGTGGGTGGCTCAGTCAGTTAAGCATCTGACTTCAGCTCAGATCATGATCTTGCAGCCTTGCACCAGGGTCTGGGCTGATAGCTCAGAGCCTGGAGCCTGCTTCGGATTCTGTGTCTCCCTCACGCTCTGCCCCTCCCCCACCTTCTCTTCCCCACCCCCCTTTCTCTCTCTCTCTCTCAGAAATAAACATTAAAAAAAATAAAATTATCCTTAATAACATAATTTGATAAATTTTTACACATAAGAAGAGTTTGAAAAAAATCAGTATTTCTCTATTTCAGCAGTAAGTAATTTAAAAGGAAAGGAGAAAAAAATATTTGCAAGAGTAACAAAAGTATAAAATCTTTAGAAGTAAATGTAACAAGAAAGTCCTAGGATCTACGTGAAGAAAATAATAAAATGATTTTGAAAAACTCAAAAAAGAAAAGATGTAATGACATGGAGATAAATTTTTAAAAATGGAGATGAAGTGTATTTTCTTGGATGAGTTATATAAAAAATATATAAATTTTCGAAAATTAACATATAAGTCTAGTGCAATTCTAAGTAAAATGAACAGTAAGTTTTAACTGGATAAAATAATCCTGAAGCTCATATGAAAAATAAATTAGCAATAATATCCAAGAACAGTGGCAACAACAAAAAAAGAATATTGGAAAGGGAAGATATTTGCCTTGTACTACAAGATAAAGAGGGTTTTGGGTAGTTCAACTGCTTGAGCATCTGACTCTTGATTTTGACTCAGATTATGATCTCACAGTTCACAAGATCGAGCAGACAGCATGGAGCCTACTTGGTATTCTCTCTCCCTCTCTCTCAAAATAAATAAATAGACTTAAAAAATATATATATATATATATATATATATATATATAATGATTATATTGATGCATTACTAGCATGGGAATAAAAATAAACAAATAGATCAATGGAAAGATATAAATCCATATTATATGCATATGTGTATGTATGTATATATATCTGCACAATCATGACAAAAGTTGCACATCAATACCAGTTTTTTAATGATGGAATACATATAAATTATTGGCATAACTGGCTATGTACTTTAAAATATTAAATCAGACTCCTATCTTACTTGCTCTATATACAAAAATTAATTTCAGATGATTTTCAAACTTCAAGTTTTTGAAATTTAATTTACATTAAAAAAATCTTGTTAAAGAAAACTTATTTACAAAACCAATATAAGAACAATCATACCAAAAAGCTGAGAGATTACATGTACAAGTAAGACCTATGACTAAAATAGGAACCCTAGGATGTATAAAAATGTCATAGAAACATTCCACTTTATAAAAACTTATAATACAATATGGTAAGAAATACAATACAAAAAATTCATACCTAGCAACAAGGGGAACAAATAGAAGCAAAAATAGATAAAAAAATAAAAATAAAAACATTTTCCACTAAGATTACAAACATACTTTACGGAACAGTGACCATGACAAGTACTAAAGTCACAGTTCATTATTTTACATTCTAAATGTCACATTCTCTATTAGAAAACTTTCAGTCACAAACACTTGAAACTTTTCTTAATAGTAACAATATCCATAATGTTTTTCATTTCAAACTCCAGAACCAGTATATTGTCTCATCAGGCAGCAAAATAAAGCTTGCTATTATTTTAATTTTCCAACTGTTTTTTGTTGTTGTTGTTGTTGTTGTTGTTGTTGTTGTTGTTTTACTTCTCACATCTCTCTTGCCTTCACTAGGACTGTAGCTCTCATTTGAGAATACAATGATGGAAACAGCAAGTTCCTAAACAAGGCTAAATGCAACCTAAAAGCAGGATGAGCGTGGTCATAGTTTCAGGACTAGATACAAAATGGCTGGATCTCATAAGGAATACAGTCAATGATAGTGTCATAGTGCTATACGGTGACAGACGGTAGTTGCACCTGTGGTGAGCACAGCATCAGGTCTAAACTTGAATCACTATGTTTTGCACCTGAAAGTAATGTGACATCATGTGATGACTATACTCAAAGAACAAACAAATTTGAAATAGCTGGATCTTTTCATCCAGACCATCTTCTGATCTAGACATCCAGCAGGTCTTCATTACATTCAAAAGGAAGTTAAATGTGAATGAAAGGAGAGTCGTCATATCAAAGACATTATTTTTAAAAAATAAGGATTAATTGGATGCCTAGAGAGATCAAGGTAATGATCAAAATGGTAGAATAGATGACTCTAGGTATTTGCTAGGAAAACTGTGCCTAGGGGAGAGGAAACTGTACCAGAGAAATGGGCAGGAGCCCGTGAGTCGGTAGGCAAAAGAGAAATTGGGCATAAAGCAAAGCAACTACAGGAAGCTAATATTTGATAACATACAGAGCAGAGCAATACCTGTCTGACAATTCACAGTGCTGTTTGTACAGCTTTATTTACATAAACTAGATTCGGCAACAAGAGAACTATACATTTTCAGAGGTAACTATTCAGTTTTCAATCTAAATAAATAAATAAACAAATAAATAAATTTTCAAACCACAAAGTTCATTTATTCATACACAGAAATTAAAAACACAGATTCTGGAGCCCAATAGGCTGTAATCTAATCTCAGATTCCCTTTTTTCCTTGCTGCTACCCTAGGTATTTTACTGAATTTCATTGTGACTCAGTTTCCACATCAGTTAAACTGGGTTCATAAGAGTAGCTGCTTCATAAGCTTGTTGCAAGGATTAAATGTGAAAACACAGATAGGATTTGGCACAATTCCTGGTATGGATAGGCACTAATATGTGTTAACTATTTTTATTATCTTGTATTTAGTCAGCCAAACTGTATTTGAGTGTCTACTACATGCCAGATGCTATATTAGCACTGGAAATACAAAAGAAGTAAGAAATATAGCCTTGACCTCAAGTAATCTAATGAGAAGGTGGATAAGTAACCAGCAGCAATAAGTCATGCTGCCACAGCCTGTTAGGTACTGGCAGAGTCCTTTGAGAAAACAAAGGAAGTGTCATAGTTCAATGGCAGTCAACGAAAACCCCATTCCAGATGTAACCATTGAGATGAGCCTTGAAGAATGGAGGAAAAGTGAAGAGTAGCTTGTTAAGTGATAAGAGAATGAAGCATCATGTCGTTAAAGAGGGAAGCTCAAGTACTTTTGTATCAGTTGGGGTTAAATAGGGAGTGGGGGTGAGGAATGTAGTGAGATGGTCAGATTAAAGTCAATGAAATGAGCAGGGGCAAGATAGGAAGGATAGCATATGTCTGGGAATTTGAACTTGACTTTGAAAGGCTTTTAAGTCAAGGAGTGACAAACTCAGGGCACCTGGGTGGCTCAGTCGGTTAAGCATCCGACTTTGGCTCTGGTCATGATCTCACGGTTCACAAGTTCGAGCCCTGTGTTGGGCTCTGGGCTGACAGCTGAGGGCCTGGAGCCTGCTTCAGATTCTATGTCTCCCTCTCTCTCTCTCTCTCTGTCTCTCTCTCTCTCAAAAATAAATAAACATAAAAAAAAAAAAAGAGTGAGAAACTCAGATAGCTCTGAACTCTGGCTCCACGATTGACTGGAGAGGGTGACACTGGAAGCAGAGGCCACTTCGAATGCCATGTCAGTAATCTGGGGAGAACTGATGATAGCCTATGCTAAAGCAACATCAATAGAGAGAAAAAAAATAAACCAGCAATGAAGGAAACCAATCTTTAATACTAGGTTTCCAATTTGATATAAAAATTTAGGGAAACAAAGGAATCTATGATGACTTTATAGCTCATGAGGTTTCTAGCTTGAATAGATGGAAAACTGGTACTGCCATTCTTGTTTTTTTAAGTTGATTTATTAATTTTGAGTGAGAGAGAGAAAGAGAGAGAGCGTGGGAGGGGCTGAGAGAGGGAGAGAGAATCCTAAGCAGGTTCCATGCTTAGCTTGGAATCTGACGCACAGCTTGATCCCATGAACCGTGAGATCATGACCTGAGCCAAAAGCAAGACACTTAACCGACTGAGCCACCCAAGCACCCCTGGTACAGCCATTCTTAATGACAGAAAGAGCAGATTGGAGAGAAGTCCAACATGGAACTTGCCGAGCGTGAAGCAATGGAGAACATCCAAGAAAAGTTGGTTAGTACGCAGTTAGGCATCAGATCTGAAACTCAGGAGAGATGCTTGGCTGGAGTTAAAAATTGTGTGAAATAGGTGAAGGGGATGAAGAGGCACAAACTTCTGTTATAAAACAAATAAGTTACAGGGATGAAAACAGAGCATAAGGAATACAGTCAATAATATTGTAATAACTTTGTATTGTGACAGATGGTGACTACACTTATCACTGTGAGCCGTATATAGAGAATTGTTGAATTACTATGTTGTATACCTCATATGTTGTATACCTATGTTGTATACCTCATATGTATAAACTCATATAATATTACAATATATGTCAGCTATACTTCAATTAAATGTTTTAATTAAGAAAAATAAAACCTGTTGTGTCCTTAGGATATAGGATAGATTATCCTGCACCCTCAGGGTGACTGGACAGAATCAGAAGAGCAGAAGGTTAACTGTGGAGCATGAACAGGCTTTAAAAATACCCGTGGAGAAAATTCTAAAATTAGAGTCAGGCCAATATTTTCATAAAGGACATATTTTCTCAGATCTGAAAAGTAAAGGAAAAATAAGCCCAACAAATTAGGTGTGTTCTGAAGGATAATGTTAACAACAACTGAGAATATTGAATTTTTATTTTGAAAACTGCAAGAAGTAATATTTAGATTTAGGAGTTCCATGATGGTATATCAAAATGCAAAAAGATACTTTAAAACCTTATAACAAAGAAAATGTACTCACAAAGTCAGGTATGAAAAATGTATTTCAGCGTCAGCCTTTATTTCGTAGAGCTGCCAAATACTAATGATAATATGCCAATTGGAGAACAAAGATAAAGTGCATGGCTCAATCAGTGTATCAACTCATATGCAATAAATTTAAACAGACAAAATATGTATTCTTAAATTAAATGTGAATTTACATAATTCACATGGTAATATTCAAATAAAGCACACTAAACCATAAAAGATCCCTAGCTTAAGCATTCTTGCCACAGACTAAATTTCCAATTAAGAATTTGTTCCTGGCAGGATCACTAATGTATTTCAAATACCTTACCAATCTAAGCACATGCAATGCTTTGTATGCTTAGAACTTTAACATCCCTTAATGACTCCCTCAACATTCTACATCTTTACCTCATTAGGGAAAGAAGGGGACTTTCCACCCAAAACAAAGTTCTGACATTTGATTCCTGGAATAAGATTAGAAACTTCCAGAAACAAATAAAATCCTCATCATCAGTAGAAATTAGCAGATGTGATTTGGCAAAAGTAAACTGTCCTTGACCTCTGTGACAATCTTTTATTTATGGAAGTTGTGACCTTTGATTCTTTTTAAATTTATAACCCATTCCTGCCTGAAGTGTTAAAATGGAATATATTTCAATTAAAATACAAGAAAAGTTAGTCAATGTGCTTCAGATTTCACCAGCTCATGATGAAAGGAAGAAAAGGTGGGAGGGGGGGAGGTGGGAAGGTGGGAAGGTGGGAAGGTGGGAAGGAAGGAAGGAAGGAAGGAAGGAAGGAAGGAAGGAAGGAAGGAAGGAAGGAAGGAAGGGAGAAAAGAAGAAAGAAAGAAAAGTTATACTTTTTTTTTCAAAAGTTATACTTTTATTAATGCCCAAATTACAATGGCTTTGAGCCCCCATCTATTCATATAACATTTCCACCACATCCTTAGAGGGTCTCCCATGTTTCCTGGAGTTCCAATAGGGATGTCTCCCACTTAGTCAGTTAAGCGTCCAACTCTTGACTTCAGCCCAGATCATCATCTTGTGGGTCATGGGTTCAAGCCCTGCTTTGGGCTCTGCACTGACGGTGCACAGCCTGCTTGGGATTTGCCCTCTCTCTCCCTCCCTCCCTCTCTCTCTCTCTCTCTCTCTCTCTCTCTGCCCTTCCCCCACTCACTCACACCTCTCCTCTCTCTCTCAAAATAAGTAAGCTTAAAAAAAATAATAATAAAGATGCCTCCCATTTGCTCACGTGCCAGCCTGCCAGGTACAGTTACCAGACAGCATCTGTTCAGTTTTCCTCTTTTGCTCCAGTACCTCTACAGGGGGACCACAGAGAAAGCCTCTGTGCAAATGTCAAGTCCACGCCAAGGGCATGGACTGCACCTGATCGGCTTCCAGGTTCTGTGAGAGAGGTGAGAAGAAATGGCCTTTTCACCCACAAACCTTATTTTGTCCCCTGAAAAACAGCAGTGTAGTGCCTGCTCAGAGCCCACAAAGTCTTCCAGGAAAAACAGTTTACTGTGTCGCTGTCTTCATCCCCACCCACAGGGGACAAACCCTGCTCACAGAACAAGGTTAAGAGTAGATGTTTTTTCATTCCCGCCATCACTCAATCTGTCCCTCAAAGCCACCACTGCTGCCAAGTACCCTGAGCATAGGCACAGACACGCAGGCCGAAACTCCGCCCTCAATCCCAACATGAGGTGTTTCCAACCGTGCAAGTTGTAAAATCAGGATTACTGAATTTGTCACTTAAAACATAAAACTGATATTCCAGCTAGGGAATGAATAAGTCACAGGAAGAAAAGGCACAGCATAGGGAATAGAGTCAATGGCATCATTATAGCGTTGTATGGTGACAGAAGGTGGCTACACTTGTGGTGAGCACAGCATAATGTAGAGAGAAGTTGAGTCACGATGCTGCACACCCGAAACTGATGTAACACCGGGTGTCAAATGTACTCAAATCAAAAATAAATAAAAAATAAAACAAAGCTGACGGAGTTTCCCTTACAAACGCATGGAACAGACAACATTCAAATATGAAGATGTGGTAAAACTACCTCAAGAAGATGGGGAAGAACATACACACAGTTGGTCTTCTGCATGGAGGCCTCAAGGGGGTCTGCAAAAATATAATAGTAACTGACACAGGATAGGATTACAGTATGCAAAATACCACCACCCTACCTGGCAAGAGAGAGCTCTTATCTGAAAGGCTGTACGATGCCACTCAGGTTCTTCCCACAGTTTGAGAAGTGAACCTGTTACCAGCCATTCCAACTCTACCTATATTTGTTGAAAAGTGTGAATCACAGTTCTGCCAGGCATAGCTCTAGGTATAATGATGACCCGGTTTTATAAAAGCAATTTTGAATGTTACTTACAGACACGTGAAAGCACAACCATTTCCAAATTAAGCCTTACATTCTTGTATGTGTTTGTAGATAATTAAGCTTCTTGAAAGCCTGAGATATTTAATCGTTAGCACCCTCCCGATGAAAACATTTTTCAAATAATTTTTAGGTCTTTTTATAGCACTAGTTAATAATTCTATCCCCTTGTATTAAAAAAAAAAAAAAGTAGTATTTCCTCTCCTCAGTGAAGAGCATTACCTTTCATTATAACCTTAAAGATTTTACTGGTGACAAAGACATAGGAAAGTAAAGAGTGGGCCATTCAAAGTAAGTAACATTAAAAAACAATATAAATGCAAGATTTAATTACAGTGGAGAATACTTAAGGTTTTGTGAAAGAAAGAAAAGGAAAATAGGGTGAGTTAAAGAATTCTTTGAAATGCTTCACAAAGCAACCAGTTAAACCACAAGGTTTTGAAGAGAAAAAACAAAAGGGCACTCCTCTGATTCTGGACTCCTTGTTTGCACAACTGGATTTGAGCACTCTAGGATTTTTTGTTCAGCCTCTTGTGTTTCATCTGCATATATGTACGTATTTTAAGTGTTTAATACCAGGCTATTAAAATGTCATTCGAGGGGCGCCTGGGTGGCGCAGTCGGTTAAGCGTCCGACTTCAGCCAGGTCACGATCTCGCGCTCCGTGAGTTCGAGCCCTGCGTCGGGCTCTGGGCTGACGGCTCAGAGCCTGGAGCCTGTTTCCGTTTCTGTGTCTCCCTCTCTCTCTGCCCCTCCCCCGTTCATGCTCTGTCTCTCTCTGTCCCAAAAATAAATAAACGTTGAAAAAAAAAATTAAAAAAAAAAAATGTCATTCGAGTGCACTTCTGTTCTTTCTCTTTAGAATCACAAACCTGGCCTGGGTGGCTCAGTCGGTTAAGCATCCAACTTCGGCTCTGGTCATGATCTCAGGGTTCATGGGTTTGAGCCCCATGTCAGGCTCTGTGCTGACAGCTCAGAGCCTGGAGCCTGCTTCAGATTCTGGGTCTCCCTCTCTCTCTCTGTCCCTCCCCTCCTCACACTCTACTCTTTCTCTCTATAAAAAATAAACATTTAAGAAAACATTTTTTTAAGTCATGGGCCTTAACTGGTCACTTTATAAAGCATTCTAAAGATGTCTTAACCTGTCCCATTTTCCTTCTCTTTTTGTCACACTTCTATGTAGTGTTATGAGTGCATAGGGGATGTGTGTGTGTTATGTACGTGTATGCACATACACATACCTATTATATAAATACACATAAAATTTATAATTCTCACGATAAATGTTTTGCACATTGGTAAAGAGAAAATCTCAGAATACTCCTCTCAATATTCTCAATCTTATTAGCATCTCTTTTATACTATTATATTTATACTCTAGCTTAACTACATCTTTATTAACACAGACGACGGCAGAAAAGACAATAATTTCCCATGTTCTCACCGTTAAAAAAATCATATTGATAAAGACATGGATATTCCCATACATTTTTCCTATTCCCAGTATTTTTGTTCTTTAGAAATATTCCGGGAGCCTGCATAGTTCAATGTCCCACACAGCATTCATCTCTCTCTTAGATTTCCCCTTCAGTGTGCCTTTCTTTTCTATCTTTTATTCTTCTCCTTCTGATTCATTCTTTCTCTCATTCTGTCTGTTCCTATTGAGGTTATGACAAACAAAAATGAGAGGTATGCAAACAGAAGGAGAAAAAGAATAATGGGCTAAAACATAACTCGGTCATAACTTCTTTACTGTCCCCTTCAGGGCGCCCAGAGCTTGCATATCACCCAGTTACACAAATAGCTGCTGTACTGGTTTCCATCTCCTATTTTACCTACCAAAGACTGTTACCAAATAATTAAAAAGCTGCTTTTAGAAAATTATTATTTTTAATTCACCCATCTTCGTGTATATTAGTACAGGTTGCCTTAATAAAGCAAAGAAAAAGAAAAACTAGTTACAAACAGAGAGGGAGGGAGGCAAACCAGAAGAGGCTCTTAAATACAGAGAACAAACTGAGGGTTGATGGGAGGTGGGGGAGAGAGTGATGGGCACTGAGGAGGGCACCTGTTGTGATGAGCATTGGGTGTTGTATGGAAGACAATTTGACAATAAATTATATTTAAAAAAATAAAGTGAAGAAAAAGAGAAGAAATAAAATTTACTCTGAAAGTGGGACTTTGAGAGAACAGGACACTGCACTAGGGTGGGGGCAAGGAACAAAGCCAAGTAGAATGGTTACAGCAGCACTGTGAAGGGTAGGAAGAGGCTGGCTTCCGTGCACTAGTGTGAGTTCTAAAGGCAATGTGCAGGGGCGCCTGGGTGGCTTGGTCGGTTAAGCGTCCGACTTCAGCCAGGTCACGATCTCGCGGTCCGTGAGTTCGAGCCCCGCGTCAGGCTCTGGGCTGATGGCTCAGAGCCTGGAGCCTGTTTCCGATTCTGTGTCTCCCTCTCTCTCTGCCCCTCCCCTGTTCATGCTCTGTCTCTCTCTGTCCCAAAAATAAATAAACGTTGAAAAAAAAATAAAAAAATAAAAAAAATAAAGGCAATGTGCAGGCAAGAGTCGGGTTCCAAGATGC